>NW_020897836.1:1020853-1022865 GCF_003984885.1 Neopelma chrysocephalum | reverse complement strand
GGAATATGGAATGGGGTAAGAGGGTTGGGGAATATGTGCAGCCGCTGTGCTAAAGGGTGAGGGAATGAATGCAGCCGTTTTTAAAAATCTACATTTGCTATATAACTACTTCTAAAACTTAGAAAAATTAGCAAAATGAAAAAAAATCAAAAAACCTTAGGGCAACACTGCATTCCAGGGAAGTCTGCAGAGCCTCCTGCCCCACAGGACACGGCAGCCGGGGCTGGCACTTCCCTGGATCTGCTCTTGGTTCCCTCTCCGAGCGCTGAGCTCCCGTCCCTTTGGAGAACATTCAGGAGGCCTCCAGGGAGCATCACCCCAGCTGAAAGCCAAGGAGGCTTAATTACAACCCCAGTGGAGAGCTGAGCTGCCAGCTGGGACTCGGCACACGCTGCAACCACGATGTGAAAGTCGTGGCACTGAAGCAGAAAATAGGGACGTGTCGAGCCATCCCCTGGCCTCCTGCAATGATTGAAGTGCTACCAGGGCTTCCTGGGCTATTTGTGTGCATCTCCTCAGCTCCTAATTATTATGTTCCTCCCCCCCTGCCAAAGCCCTTTCAGCAATAAATAAATAAATAAATGAATATCCAGGACTTCCTATCCCTGTGATAAGAGATGGAGCATTTTTTAGCCCCCGGCCCTTGTCTGGTGCTCACAAGGCTCAGGCTGGCAGCAGGGACTGTAATTTGAATTAAAGGTCTGTAAAAGGGAATTTAAAATCACTGGCCCAGATCATTAGCTGGTGCAAGGCTGTGCTGACCAGTTCAAGGCAACAGAACTAAAATTATTCAGATGAAGCAGCGAGATCTTGACTGTGTGCAAAGGAAACCAAGCCCAACCTGTCCTCACTCAGACCTCCAAGCTCTCCCTGTTTTTCATGCTCTGTGGGAAGAGAGGTTAATTATCATCATCTGGAAGCACTGGAGTGAAATGGAGTAAAGGAGGATTTAGGAGGCACGTCAGGAAGCTGTGAGCTCTGTCAGCATGGCATGTGAGCAAGGAAGGCATGAGGGGCATCTGACCACTTTTATCAGTGAAACCTGGGGTGCTTAAAGCCCTGGAAAAGATGCTACAAGGAGCAGCACCCCCCTCTCCCAACCCCCCATCGTAGGAAGGAGATAATGATCTCCTCCAGCTCTTTGATTCCCTTTTTCTGAGTGCTCCCATTTCCCAGTGCAAGTGCTGAGCAGGGCACAGGCTATCTGAATTATTATCCGAGCAAACACTCTCATTCTCAGGCTCTGGGAAGTTTTCCAGCTTAATTAACATTAACATTTGTTTTCACTAAGCCTTCTGTCAGTGTGCCACCAGCAGCACTAAATATGAGCCCTGGGTACACACACACACACACACACACACACACAGAGGTAAGTGCAGTTCAGGTGGAGCTTGTGGAGCTTGATTTTCCCAGCTTTGTTCCTTCCGAGGGTTGTTATCCCTCGGGTCTGTAAATCATCCCCTCCCGGAGCTGCAGAACCCTGTCCCTTGTCACCTGCTCTCATTGAAAGCTAATGACCAACATCATGTAACATCCTCGGCTCATCTGTACCCAGACACGAGCTGTGATTGCCTTTTGCTGCTGCTGACGGTAGTTGTAAAGGCAAGGCGAGAAAAATCGGGATTTAAAGTGGCATCGTGTCCCTGTTTCCCTCCCAGCTCCATTTAGATGCAGGTTTCTTACATATCAGAGAATTATGGAATGATTTGGGTTGGGAGGGACTTTAAAGATCATCCTGTTCGACTTCCTTGCCAGAAGAACCCATTTGTCTCAGACAGCTTCTCCAGGAGCAGTTCATCCAGGGGGGAAACGGAATCATGGAATCACAGAATGGGCTGGGTTGGAAAGGACCTTCAAACCCATCTCATTCCACCCCCTGCCATGGGCAGGGACACCTTCCACTAGCCCAGGTTGCTCCAAGCCTCATCCAACCTGGCCTTGGACACTTCCAGGGATCCAGGGGCAGCCACAGCTTCTCTGCCCAACCTGGGCCAGCAGGATTGAGGATTAGG
>NW_020897836.1:1013577-1020843 GCF_003984885.1 Neopelma chrysocephalum | reverse complement strand
CCAGAGGTTTGGTGCATGATTTCCAGAACAGAATTCCTCTACTTCCTCAGAGCCAACCTTTCCATTCTGCTTGGATCTCCCATATGAAAAAAAAAACAAACCACACAATACCTTAATCCCATCCATTCCTGTGCCAGGAAATCCAAGATTTAAGAGCTCAGCTGCACAAAACCAGGTGCATTTGGCTTGGCTTAACTTCAAGGCAACTCACCTGGGACAGGGTGGGAGGATTTGGTCAGAGACATCCCATAAATTGGTTGCTCTGGGGTTGCTGTTGTGCTTCTGTGTGGAGGAGATGGTTCCTCCTGAGATCTTGTGGAAGTGGAGCCACACTCCATCCTCTGCTTGGCAACAGAAGACAAGGTTGGCATGGCAACCTCCTCCTGACGTGGAGAAGGTTGTTAGAAAGGGGACTGAGATCAGCTGTTGTCTCGTCCACCGAGAGAGGGACAAGAAGGAACCAACTGGAATTAAAATAAAAAATCGGGGATAGAAGGGGAAATACTTCCAACCACCCCTGGGTGGTGGGGGAGGCCACAGCACCTCTCTCACTGGGAGCTTGATGGATAGGCAGGATTGAGCTGCCAAGGCTGGTCCAGATCCACCCAACCCTCTTCAGTGCCAAGCCTTGAATGGGGACATTTCTCGATATTATTTAAGTTGCTGCTTTCAAGGCCTCCTCAGGTGCTTCAGCTCTTCCCTGCTTTGCATCAACACACAAAAAATCTCTTCATTTTCCAGTTTTTCCCTGGCTCTGCCATCAAGTCTCCTGCACCCACACGTGTTAACACCAATCTTGGTGTTATTACCCTGTTTCTAACTTTGTGTTTCAAATTCCCTGTGAACAACCGAACTTTTCCCAGTTTTTCTAGTTGAATTCACCTCATTCCACAGAAGCACAGAATCCCAGAATGGTTTGGGTTGGAAGGGACCTTAAGGATCATCCAGTTCCCCCCTCCTGCCCTGTCCATTAGGTCAGTTGTTTGCCAACTTCTGAATTGAATCAGGATCCATCTCTCTTGCACCCCATCCTTCTTTTCTTTTTCCTCCTTCTCCTCTTACAGGACACCCTGAACTCACCAACCTGGACTGTCTGGCTGCTCTTGAAACTTAAAATATTTCCACTTCACAGCTCCAAATTCCTGAACTAGAAATTCAGCTTTGTAGAGTTGGATCTTTGGAGGGTTCAGAGAGGATGGGGTATGAGGTGACAGCTGATGGATCCAACCCTAAATGAATACCTACAAATGGGAATCTTAGGGAATGTTAACCCTTGGGATCTCTGTGGATTCTGAACTGACCTTGCCTCTGTCTTCAAACTAAAATATGTGGACTGGACAACAATTATCCAGAAAAAGAGGGGTCATGTCCCTGCAGCTGCAGAGCATCCTTGGTGCTGGATGCATTCCAGAGGAACACAAGGATTGTGGAGAAACACTCAGGGCCACTGAGAACTGAATTTAACCCAACACAGGCATCCCTTCTGCCTGTTCTGCAAGTTAAACTCTGCCTAAAACTAATCCACCCTGTTATTTTGGAACACATCCCCTTAAATTGGGGTTTTCCAGAGAATAGATTTGTGGCCTTTTATGATTGTTTTTAGACGCTCCATATATTTTCTTAGCCCGTTGTTTTACCTGTTTTGGCCCATTTTGGGGGTTCCTGGATGAAGCAGTGTCTTATATGGGCTGGGTTTTGAAAAAACAGAAGCTCAGAGAGCACCCCAGCTTGTCCTTGGTGATATTTGTGGTCTAACACAATGAGGAAAGTGTTGGGAACTGAATTATTAGGACACCACAACAGGGTAAGAAATAATCTAAGGCTGGAAATATCACAGCAGAAGGATCAATAAGAAAAAATAACCATGAAAAAATTACCACTGGACCTTTAGCCTTTTAAAATAAAACACAAAGTTGGTATCAATCGTTTCCAGCAGGACCAAGGAAGGTTCAAGGTGGTGCTTGAGTAAGGAGGGCAGAATTCACAGAATCATGGGCTGGTTTAGGTTGGGAGGGACATTAAAAATCATCATGGGCAGGGGATTGCCCATTTCAATTCATTCTTAGTTTTCCCTGGTTAAAAATAAAAACAAACCAAACCCAGGAGGCAGAATCTCAATCTCCCCAAAAATAAATAATAAAAACAAGCAAACCTCAAGCTTTTCCTTTCCCCAGCACACAGACAGAACCTCAGCCCTGGATTTAAATATCCAGAATATTCAATGCATCAACAACAACAACAAAATATAATCCAGCCTATTTCATATGACAATGCACAGAGGACGAAAATAGAAAGGGCCGCTCCATTAAGCTTGAATCTCAAACTGCACTGAAATTATAATCAACAGCTTCTTCAGGGCAAGGGAAGGCAAAACAAAGGGAGGTAGGAGGAAATAAAAGGCATGGAGGGTTTTTTTTTCCCACTTAGAGGAACACAATTCCAGCCTTTTTCTGCCCCCCCAGGGACAAGTGGCTTGGCTGAATTTTGGGGTTTTTGGCAAACCCCTCTTGTTTTCCAGAGCTGAAAAAGGCAGGAGTGAGGCAGGATCCATCAGCAGGATCCCCTGATCCACTGCCCTCCTTCCCTGCCCTCTCCCGGTTTCCTTGGAGTCAAAACAAGTCCCAAAGAAAGGCAGGACTGAATCCTACCCAGATCCATCAGTGTAGGGTCAGTGTGGGACACATTAGGGCAGGTTTAGGGTGGGGGACCCGACCTTCACCCCATTCTCTGTATTGTCCTTTCAGGTCTCTCCTCTCTTGTTCTCAGGGCCACAATAAGATGTCATTGATCCCTTGTGGTTGTTTTCCAGCAAGATTTTTTCAACAGACATTGGAATATCAAGCGGAATAATTCCACCTTCATTTACTTATCTACTTATTTATTTATTTATTTAGTCATTTATTTAGTCATTTATTTGCTTATTTATTTTCTGCTGCTTGAGGTCACCCTTTCCAAAGCCAACATCTCGTGGAAAAATCGAATGAAGGACTCGACAAAAATAAAGTTTACAGTGACGATTTGTTTTTCCTGGCATGACCTCACCCCCCCTTGGGATGCAGAAGCAGGAACTGACTTCCCTGAGCAAGGAAAACTTGAAAAGTTGACACAAATCAGTCTCTCCATGCTGCTCCCTTTGGAGTGTGCCTATAATTCCCAAACTCCTTCGGGTTCCACAAGTTTCCTACAGCTACAAAATCTGATTCCTGTTATTATATAATTTTTTTCATCATTGATTGATGCAAATGAAATAGGAAGAAAAATACCAGCTCTCCAGCCAAAAAGAAAAATAGCTCTTTTACAGGCTCAATATTTCACATGGAATATTCATCCTTCCTTGAGAGCAACTTCTTCTTTTTTTTTTTTGGGGGGGGGGGGCCTCTCACATTATATTTTTACCGACAGCATTAAATGCTGAATGTGGGCAATACCTTTGATTTATGGACAATTTACAGTGAGCACAGAGAACCTCGACAGGGCTCTTTTTCCTTTCTTTATCATCTCCCCCATAAATTTCAGCTGCTCCAAGGAGGGGGCTCAGCGAGGAGGAATCGGGGCCGTGTTTGATCCTTGGATCTCCTGATCATACCCAGGACATTCGTGGTGGCCTTGGGGTTGTTTGGAGCCTTGGAAGGGCAGTTCAGATTTTTTTTTGCAGTGCCCTCCTGAGTGCTTTTCTTTTTTTTTTTTGGGATGGCTTGGGAAGGGATGAGAGCAAGGGGAGGGGATGAATTGGTGTGGGAAGAGCCACACCAGGGCAGAGTGAAGGCTCAGCAAGCCCAGCTCCAACTGCAGAGTCACATGGAGAGACCTCAGGAAGGTTCTACCATGCTCTCCTCCAGATTTACAAGTTGCTGGTCCTTTTGCCATCGATCTGGGGTGGTTGAAATCCATTGAAAATCCACATTTGACATGTTCTGTCCCCTTTTTTCCCCTTTTCCCCCCACATTCACACCCCAGGGAAGGCACCAGACTCTCTTCTCTGTATAACTGCTAAAGGATGAGCACAGCTGACAACTTTTACGTGGTGTGGCTCCTCCAAAAGGAGAAAAAGAGATGGGGTTTTGTCCCTGAGGGACCACGATGGAGCTCAGGCGAGGATGGAGGTGTCCCCACGGTTGCTGATGGTGCTCAAACCACTCAGACACAATGTTGAGAGTGACTCTGGGGCTTCACCACTTGAGAGTTGTATCCATGGAGTCCCCTTGTCCTCTCTCTTCCAGCTCCCTTTAAATTCAAGACAGATGCCATTGGCAGAGACCACAGATGGAGAGTGTGACCTTCTTGGCTTGGATGAGAAGGGAGCATGTCCAAGGCCTCACTTTTGGAGTGGAAAAGCACCTGGAAGGAATAGAACTGGGTGAAAGCCAAGAAGGAGAGGGACAGATCAACTATGAGTTTCCTTCTTCTCTTCATTCTTCATTCTTCTTCTTCTTCTTCTTAATATTATTATTATTATTATTTTATTATTACTATTATTTTCTTCTTCATCATCTTATTATTATTATTTTATTACTATTATTATTATTTTCTTCTTAATATTATTATTATTATTATTTTATTATTATTATTTTCGTCTTCATCATCATCGTACTATTATTATTATTTTATTATTATTATTATTTCTTATTATTATTACTATTAGTTTATTCTTCTTCTTCATCTTCTTCTTATTATTTTATTATTATTATTTCCTTCTTCTTCTTCTTTCTTCTTTTTCTTCTTCTTTCTTCTTCTTTCTCCTTTCTTCTCCTTCTCCTTTCTTCCTCTTATTATTTACTTCTTATTTTTATTATTTTCTTCTTATTATTTTCTTCTTCTTCTTCATCTTCTTCTTCTTATTATTTTATTATTATTATTATTAGTTTCTTCTTCATCATCTTATTATTATTTTTTATTATTATTATTTTCTTCATCTTACTATTATTATTATTTTCTTATTATTATTATTAGTTTCTTATTGTTATTACTATTAGTTTCTTCTTCTTCTTCTTCATCTTCTTCTTATTATATTATTATTATTATTATTATTTCCTTCTTCATCTTCTTCTTCTTCTTCTTCATCTTATTATTATTATTTTCTTCTTTCTTCTTTTTTCTTTTTCTTCTTCTTCTTTCTCCTCTCTTCTTCTTCTTTCTTCTTCTCTTTTTTTCTTCTTCTTTCTTCTTTCTCCTTTGGGTCTAGTGGAAGGTGTCCCTGCCCATGGCAGGGGGGGTGGAACAAGATGAGCTTTAAAGTCCCTTCCAACCCAAACCATTCCATGATTTTATGAACCAAACCATTCTGTTTCTTCCCCTGGGTCCTTGTAGCAGCAGAATGGAACCCTCAGCAAATTGCTGGGACTGGTGGGATGGTGAGAAAGCAACACCAGCCGTGGTGTCCCCATGTGTGAACTGGAAACACAGGGCATTTTTTTTCCCAGAAACTCTTCACCCACCCTGGTTCTGCTGCTCCACAAACGCAAACTTCTCACCCTAAAGTCACTCACTGGAAGACGCATCCAATGGGATGAGGTTCAACCAGGCCAAGGGCTGGGTCCTGCACTTTGGCCACAACAACCCCCTGCAATGCTACAGGCTGGGACAGAGGGGCTGGAGAGCAGTCAGGCAGGAAGGGAGCTGGGAGTGGGGATGGACAGGAAGCTGAACAGGAGCCAGAGTGTGCCCAGGTGGCCAAGAAGGCCAATGGATCCTGGCCTGGAGCAGGAACAGTGTGGCCAACAGGGCCAAGGAAGTGATTCCTGCCCTGGACTCAGCGCTGGTGAGGCCACCCCTGGAGTGCTGTGTCCAGCTCTGGGCCCCTCAGTTCAGGAAGGACATTGAGGTCCTGGAGCAGGTCCAGAGGAGAGCAACGAGGCTGGGGAAGGGACTGGAGCACAAGTGCTGTGAGGAGAGGCTGAGGGAGCTGGGGCTGTTCAGCCTGGAGAAGAGGAGGCTCAGGGGAGACCTCCTCACTCTCTGCAACTCCCTGACAGGAGGGGGGAGCCGGGGGGGGTTGGTCTCTTTTCCCAGGCAACTCTCAGCAAGACAAGAGGGCTCAGGGTCTTCAGCTGTGCCAGGGGAGGTTTAGGTTGGAGATTAGAAAGAATTTCTTTGCAGAGAGGGTGCTCAGCCATTGGAATGGGCTGCCCAGGGAAGTGGTGGATTCTCCGTCCCTGGAGGTGTTGAAGGTGAGAGTGGATGTGGCATCAGTGCCATGGGCTGGGAACCACAGCGGGGTTGGATCAAGGGTTGGACTTGATGATCTCAGAGGTCCCTTCCAACCCAGCTGATTCTATGATTCTATGATTCTATGAAAACACACAGGAAAAATGCCCCTCAGCCACAGCATCCGGAGCTTCCCAAGCTCTGGCTGCTCCATATGCTCAGAGGAAGGAACCATCTGCTCACGCAGGACAAGGAAAACACGACTTCCACAGCCTGGGTTGCGGTTTTTAGGTCAGGGGGTGTTGTGAGAGGATCATTTCGGCCGCCAGCGCTCCGTGTGTCGGTGGCAAATCGCTCAGTGCTGAATTAATCTCGCTCTTCACGCCTCTGGAGTCGTTTTGTGCTGCTTGTAAGGCAGCATTTCTGTGCCTAATTGTGTATCACCCCCCGGGGTCTGCTGCGAACAGAGCCCGTGTTTAGACCAGAGTTGTTAATCTGATTCCCTCCCTTTTGTTTTCCTCCATCCAGGTCACTGCACACCTGGGCTAAAACACCTGTGAGTAAAATCACAGCTGAAGTCGCAGCTCCTGCCTGGCTCCTGCTTCCTGGATCATGGATGGGAGGCTATTATGGATTAGGATAAACACAATGTCAACACTGACAGCTTTGGCACAGGCTTTGCTACAGAACAATTGCCTGATTGCTCTGTCTCTAAACCTCCTTCCACATGGCTACTCCCACGGATGGATAATCTGCCTCCAGCTGGGCCCACAGTCCCCCTTTGGAGAGCAAATCTTCAGGAAAAAAGCCAGCATGGATTTGCTGGTTAATGAGGATGCACTGGTTTCAAACAGCTGAGAGTGATGGTGCTTAAACCGAATCCTAAAGCTGGAGGAAAGAAGAAAGTTCCCTCTCTTGTTCCCAACCCCTTGTCCACTGTGCAAAGTCTGCTGCAATTCCTTTTGCTTTCTCCTGGAGGTTGTTCAGGGTCTGCTGCAATTCCTTTTGCCTTTTCCTGGAGGTGGTTCAGGGTCTGCTGCAATTCCTTTTCCTTTCTCCTGCAGGGTGGTTCAGAATCTACCACCCTATTTCCAATCCCAGCCTGGAGAAGGACCATCCTCT
>NW_020897836.1:1010439-1013567 GCF_003984885.1 Neopelma chrysocephalum | reverse complement strand
AAAGAATTTCTTTCCAGAGAGGGTGCTCAGCCATTGGAATGGGCTGCTCAGGGAAGGGGTGGATTCTCTGTCCCTGGAGGTTTTTAAGGTGAGACTGGATGTGGCATCAGTGCCATGGGCTGGGAACCACAGCGGGGTTGGATCAAGGGTTGGACTTGATGATCTCGGAGGTCCCTTCCAACCCAGATGATTCTATGATTCTATGAAAGTGTGGTCTGTGGTCACTCCCTGCTGATGGTCATCACTCCTCTTCCATGACAAGGTGGAACAGCTTCATCAGCAGGATCAGGGAGCTCCTGGTGTTGGATAATCCTGTTGTTGGAACACTCATAGAGGACAAAGAGACTCAGATCATCACAGACGAAGGAGAGAGACACCACTTACTGACCTCTTGCTCTTTGGGTGGATCCTGTTGCCACCAGCCAATTGCAGCAGGAAAGGAAGTCCCTTTTCCCTGCTCTCCAGTGTGGAATCTGCAGGGGGATTCCACTGGGCCATGAAAAGTGGCTGGTGCTTAGGACTTGGAATACTCTGGACATGACTGGAAGCAAACATAAAGACAGCATGTGATGGGAATCAACTTAGGATCACGGAATCACTGAGGTTGGAAAAGCCCTCCAAGACCATCCAGTTCAATCTGTGCCCAATCCCCATCTTGCCCCCCAGCCCAGAGCACTGAGTGCCACGTCCAGTCCTTCCTTGGACACCTCCAGGATGAGGAATCCATCAGTTCCCTGGGCAGCCCCTTCCCATGCCTGACCACTCTTTCCATGCAGAAATTCTTCCTGAACTTCTCTAACTTTGGTCCCTCTGCCTACCAATCCACAGAGAGAGAGAAGGAGTCATCCCACCTGGTCTACATCCAATGGTCAAAAGGAGTGTAAACACCTGCTTTGGAATGGCCACGTGGCTTTTACACAGCTCCAGGAAAAGGAGGTGAATCCTCCCACGGGAAGGAGTTCCGGAAATTAAGCAATTCCAGAAATTAGGCACCTACCAGATGAGCTGAGTCAAGGAGACCATCGTGTTTCTGGATCATGGATGGTGGGCACCTGGAGATGAAAGTATGATATAAGTGTTTCTTCTTATTTTAGATGATAATCTAAAATCATCTGTGTCACGTGTGTCTCTCAGGGTTGGAAAACATCCATAAGCACGTTGTCTTCATGGGAATTGTGAGTAGGAACTGCAGTGCCTGCCTCTGGGATGCCTTTTGCTGACAGAGGGCATGAAAGCAGGGGAATCCTGGGTCCAACAGATCCTCATTACGGTCCAGGATAAGCATTCCATGAGGATCAACATGTTTGTTACCTCTGACTTCAGCACAAGGAGAAATCTGTCATTTTGCAGCCTGTCTGAGGTCAAAACTCGGAATACAATTTGGGAGTTGGTTTTTTTCCATGCCAAAAAAGAGGGTGGTGACAATGTGGCCATTCTCCTCTTCAGAACAAAGAACAAGAGAAGTGGTGAGAGAGACTCTGTCACCTGTGAGAGCTGAAATCCAGCTCCAACCCAAGCAATGACCCCAGCCCTGCTCCCCGTCTGTCAGAGCAATATCTGAGGGAATTTTCGGGTCTCTGAAATAACACAGCGAGTTCAGTTGTCTCCCCGAGCACATAAAACACCTTCCTCCATGCAAAGAGGTGTGTTGAGGCTGGACAGATGTCCTCAGGCTGTGTATCCGTACTGGATAGATGGACAACTGCCTCCAGCCACCGGGAGAAGCTGCTCTTGGCTCTGGTGGCCAACACTTCAAAGGGGGTGATAACCCACCAGCCAAGCTGCCAGCAAACCCTTCCCTTTGGGATCCTGGACTCTATCCGTGTGTTTTCCATGTGCAAAGGAAGCTGTTTGTGCACAAGGTGTAATTTTGATAAAGATTCCTCCACCAGTCAACACGTTTCCTTCTTCTCCTGTCAAAATCACCGGGAGATTTTTCATTGTCATTGCAGAAACCAGGCCAGAAAAGACAAGTTTTTCCTTGGGATGATTTGATCCTGACTAAAAAAACTGCTTTATTCCACCCCTGTGGGATGGAACAGCCCTCAGTTATAGCCAGCTGGGGCCCTGGAGAAGATGCACTTCCATTTTATGGAGAAAGCATCCTAAAATAGTCCAGGGAGCAACTGGAGAATGAGGAATTCCCATCTCAGCCCAGATGTTTCCCATAACCAGCCATTTCCCATAACTCTGGTTGACTGGTTGCATTCAGCTGCCCAGGAGCTTTTCCTCTTGTGTTTGGATGAAAATTTCATTGTCCAGCTGAATCCTTGGTAGCCAAAAAATTTTGGACATGAAGCACTGAAGGAACAACCTTCCCCTGGTGCAGCTGCTGTCCTTGTCTCTAGTAAGGACAACTGGGATTTATCCAATTATCCAATTGCCTTAAGATGTGGCTCCTAGAAATACCCACAGGTTGACCCAGAGTTCAGAGCTAAACAGCCAAATAAACCTGATAAAATACACCAGTAAAAAACCAAAATACATAAACCTGATATAAAATATACCAAACAAAACTGATTTTTTTTTTCCCAACAGCTTCCCACAGTGGAAAAGTCACCACGGTCTGTGTTGAATGGATCACTCTTGACACTGGCCACAGATTTTTCAGTCAAACAGGTCTCCTAGTAGGGATTTTTCACCCCATTTAAATGTGGTGTGGGAAAACCTTTGATTCATATGACACAAGAATGAAATGTCTCGTTTAGCGTCTGCGTTAATTCTATTTTTGATATGAAGTAATGACTTCATTGTGATTCTGGTCTCAAGTGACATTTTCCTTTCCTGTGGACGTGGCTTTAGGAAAGTGGGATCTTTAAGACTTTAAGCTGCAGCCAGAGCTGGCTTTGCTGTAGAATTTTGTCTCTGATAATGCAAAAGGCATCTTTGCACTGCCTAAGTGTGGGATGTGCTGGGAGAATCAAGCCTTGATTTTGATATGGGAGGTCCAGTTCACCCTAAAAACAAGGCCAACAGCACAGAGATGGCAGTGGGCAAAATAACAGCACAAAAAACGTGGCAAAATGAGGAAAACATGGATTATCAAAGGATGTGACTTCAGCAGAATACTGGGGATCACGATAATGAACTCAAGATAAAGCATCTTCATTTGGGAATTATTTAAATGG
>NW_020897836.1:997080-1010429 GCF_003984885.1 Neopelma chrysocephalum | reverse complement strand
AATTTGCAAGAAAAAGTTGCTGTTGGTGTTTTCTTGGAGAAGGGGATGAATTCTCCATTCTTTTCTGCTTTAATTAGCCCTGACTTTTCAGAATGGGAGCAGGATCCCTCAGTGGAGGGAAGAGGGGGGTTGTAACCACTGGATGAGGAGGGTTGGAGCACCTGTCACCTCTTCCTCCACTCCTTTTGTTTTCCTCTGTCACAGAAAATCCCCCATCTCGCTCCAGCCACAGCCAGAGGATTTGTTGTCCTTCAGTGCCAGGAACTGAAGAGCTCTCTCCTCTCAGATTACGGTTCCCAAGCAGGTACTTACAGACAATGATAAATTACCCCTTAACCTTTTCCTCATAACACCAGGCAGCTCATCCCTCCCCTCCTTGGATGTGTGTCCTCCCCCTCCTCCTTCCAGCCCCATCCCCATCCCTTCAGCTGCTCCTGCTGCTCTTCCCTGAACTCGAGTTAAACAACATCCTTCTGGGGCAGGGACTAGGTGAACTAAACCCAGGGGTTCAGGGGTACCCAGACAATTCTCAACCCCCCTGGGTGTCCCTGGGTGTCCCTGGGCTGATGTTTCCTGCTCTTTGTTCCCAGCACGTTTGCTCAGTGCTGGTTTTTGTCATGACCACGACATTCCGTGTAAGATCCTCCACAACTCGTCTCCAAACCACACTCATCTCTCCCGTCCCCAAAAGGGCACCTCAACACCTAAAATATCCCCTCTCCTCACGCCGCCTTTTCCAAGGGAAACACTCTCCAGGATGACTCAAGGAACCAGGGTTGTTGTAGTGATTAGTTTGACAGGTTGGATCACAGAATCCCAGAGCTGGAAGGGACCCACCAGGATCACCCAGGCCGACCCTCAGCCCTGCACAGGCCCAGCCCCAAGAGTCCCCCCCTGTGCCCCAGAGGATCAGCCAAACCCTCCTGGAGCTCTGGCAGCCTTGGGGCTGTGCCCACTGCCCTGGGGAGCCTGGGCAGTGCCCAACCAGCCTCTGGGGGAAGAACCTTTCCCTGAGATCCAACCTGAGCCTGCCCTGGCACAGCTCCAGCCCTTCCCTGGGTGCTGTCCCTGGTTCCCCCAGAGCAGAGCTCAGTCCCTGCCCCTCCTCTGCCCCTGCCCAGGCAGTTGAACTGCAGTGAGGTCTCCCCTCAGTCTCCTCTGCTCCAGCTGAACACACCAAGTGCCCTCAGTGTCCTCACAGGGCTTCCAATCAAGGCCCTTCCCCATCCTTGTGGCCTCTTTTGGATGCAGTGATTGCACTGGGTTTGGAAAAGCTGATTCTCCTCCATGGCAGGACTGGTGGTCTGGAAGATCCCCTTTGATCCCAATTTGGGAGATATCATGACATTCCAGCCCTTAGGCAATATATAAATGGAAGGGAACCCTGTGGAGACACAAAGACCTTCCCTGTGACTATGGAGAAACCTGGACAGGTCTCTCTCTTATCATGGAGTCCTTTCTGACCTCCAGACCTCGTAACACATCCTCTCCTTTTCCCCTAACCCAGGCAAACACAGGAATGAGCCCAAGACAACCCTTCCAGCTGTTCATCTGACACATTCTTCTACTGAATTCCAGCCTCACCATGACAGACTCCAAATCAGTGTTAACTCCTTCCACGAGACATTCCCAGAGAGCAGAAAGATCCCTTTCAGCCTGCATTGATCCCAGTGCACGGGATGCTTGGTGGGAATGAATGACAGACAAAAAAACTGCTGGCATTTCTGAGAGGGAAAGAGGCTGCTTTGTGTCTGGTGGCTGAGTGGGGGAGAAGAAAAGGCTGCTTGTCAGGCTCAGTGAGGGGTTTCAGACGGAGGGAAGTGTTTATGGCTCTTCCTAATTGCTGTAATATTCCTGCCACAGCCACGGTGCTTTTTGTGGCTGCTTCACTTGCTCTGACAAATCAGCTGCCAGGAGAAGAGAAAACAGTAAAGTAAATAATTTAAGCAATGAAAGGGAGGGTGGCTGATGCTGCTGGTTTCTCCAGCCCTGCTCTCTGCCTGCAGGAAGGTGCCCAAATGACAAAAAAGGACTGGCCCTGCCCTGTCCAGTGCTGGCCTGCTGACCTCTGGCTGTGGCCACTCTGCTGATGCCTTTCCATACAATCCAAGTTAATCCACACAATTTCCAGGTTAATTATGGAATCACAGAATTATTGAGGTTGGAAAAGACCCCCAACGTCATCGAGTCCAACCTGTGCCCCATCCCCACCTTGTCACCCAGCCCAGAGCACTCAGTGCCACATCCAGTCATTCCTTGGACACCTCCAGGGCTGGGGACTCCAAAGCTCCCTGGGCAGCCCCTGCCAATGCTTAACAACCTTTTCCATGAAAAAATTCCTCCTGATATCCAACCTGATCCTCCCCTGGCACAGCTGGAGGCTGTTCCCTCTCCTCCTGTCCCTTGTTCCCTGGGAGCAGAGCCCGACCCCCCCCCGGCTCCCCTCTCCTGTCAGGGGGTTGCAGAGCCAGAAGGTCCCCCCTGAGCTTCCTTTTCTCCAAGCTGAGCCCCCCCTAGCTCTTCCTGCTGCTCCAGCCCCTTCCCCAGCTCCGTTCCCTTCCCTGCACACGCTCCAGTCCCTCAATGTCCTTCTTGTCCTCAGGGTCCCAAAACTGCCCCCAGGATTTGAGGGGTGGCCTCAGCAGTGCCAGCACAGGGGAGTGGTCTCTGCCTTGGTCAGTCTTAGAGGTCTTTAGATTTATAGAGGTCTTTTGCAACATAAATGATTCTGTGATTCTATAAATTGTGCTTCCTCATCCACAGGACCTGGCAGGAAACGTCCTGTTGAGTTCAGCTTATTATTGAAGCACGAGGCGCAGGGAACACATTTTGGGGGATGTTTGGAGTTCAACATCACCTGAAAAACCACGTGCAACCTCAGAGGTGAGGTCCTGGCCCTCAGAGGTGAGGTCCTGGTCCAGTGTCATTCTTTAAAAACGGGTTTCCCAGGAAAGTTGACCGTGTTTGGTCGTTGGACGGCAAAGGAGCCACAGACCTACGGTCAGACTGTGAGCTCTTCCACATGTGCACTTGCTATGCCACCAGATGTGGTCTTGGAGAAAAGGAACTCCTGTTCATTGCCAAAATCTCCTTCACAATTTATTAATGCCCAAAAAAAAAACCCCAAACTTCTGATAAGTCTGGGGACTCATTTTAGGTGTGTGAGGCCGTTTTTCCTCAGTGTGGAAATCCGAATCTGACAAAGTTTTAATTAGTTAGTGGGACTCATTGTCTCAGACTGGTAACACCTGAGGCCTGGATGAATGTCTGCATCAAATACATATGGCTTGGGGTGAGTGATAATGTTATAAACATCAGGTACAGGCAGGATTTTAATCATATTCATGGGTATGAACCCTTCCTTGAGGCAGCAGATGAACCAGCAGAAAACTGCAAACCCACTGAAAGAAACGGGGCAACTGGTTTAACAGTTAATTAACAGTTAAGAGTTAATTTAACAGTTTAACACCCCAAAATAACATTGCCACTCCATGGCTGGATAGATGGAAGACAAAAAAAAATAACACCTCTTTTCTTGAGTATATTTTACCTCTTCCCAACACCTGGAGAGCTTTAGGTGCCCGAGTTCATCACCGCTTTATCCCGGGGAAGAAACTCCTCAGCGCTTCAAAACCTTCGAGGAAAAATTGCGTTTCTCGGTACAGAAATCGTACAAAAGATTTGCGCAGCAAACGCACAAAAAGGTTTGTTGTGGCGGTGGTTGGAGGAGAAGAGCTCTCAGGAAAAAAATCCCGGCGCTCTCATCACTTGCCTGGAGGTGGGAGGACAAAGCCCTTTTAACTCGACCCAGTGCTAATTAGCCTTTTTCAGCCCCTCGTGCTTAACGAGGGTATTGTCTGCAAATCGCTGCCTTTTATCCTCGACAGGGAGGATAAAGTGCCTTTTCCGAGCAAAACGTTGAAGTGTTGCGATGATCTGATGTCTCCGTAAATCAATCGTGAGAGTGGGGCTGGACACGGCCTCGCAACGTGGAGTGGAAGCAGAAGGATCATTTCTAATTCCACTGAATTCTTAGAATATTCATCCCTTTTTTTCCCCCTTCCTCCTCTTTTTGATGCCAAGGGGAGCAGGGGTCAGGAGTGGCTTCACCCTTTGGGAAATGCAGAGCTGAGGAAGCAGCTGCCTCGTTCTTTAAAAGCTCTGGGATGTTCATTCCGCCTTAATTTTTAATTTTTTTTTTTTTTTTTTTTTTTTAGGATCTGAGTTTTATATTGCACCCATTCAGTCTGCTGAGTGAATTCTCTGCTTCTTGACCTCATAGGGGTCCACAAGGTGCACACATTAGTCCATCCTTAACTCATTTCAGGAGTCAGAAAGTTCAGGAATTAGATCTAAGCCCCATTCTGGGGATATTTAACTGCAGGGAGGATCTTCTATAAGCAACAGGGCTTGCTCCAAACCACTAATCTTCATCATTATCCCAGATATCCTCCCTCTATCCCCATATTTTCACACCACGAGGAGGCAACACCCACCTTCAAAGTCGTGCAACAACACCAACTACAACACACAATGCTTTGTCTTAGGTCCTTTCATCCGAAAATACAGACATTTAAAAACAATTCCGTGCCAGCCAGAGGAACCTGGAGGAGAGGAATCACTCCTGGGATTTAGCATGAACAGGAGCTGCTGTGGTTGGAAGGTCAGAGATCCCTCCTTGACCAGAAGGTTTCAACTCTGCTTGGAGGTTTGCAGACTTTCCAGAGGCTCCCAGGAATCTGAAGAGAGGTACCTACAGAGATTGTCTACAACAGGCATTTCAACAAATCCCAGGAATCTCTGCACCTTTAAGCACCTTTAGGTTCAACTTCACCGGTGGAAAAGGAATTCCTGTATTTCCAGACTGCTCAGAGCTGCAGAGATGAGCTGGATCATACAAGTCACTCAACTATTATAATTATAGAATCATGGAATGCTTTGGGTTGGAAGGGACTTCAAAGACTATCCAATTTGACCCCCTTCTATGGGCAGGAACACCTTCCACGAGCCCAGCTTGCTCCAACCTGGCCTTGGACACTTCCAGGGATCCAGGGGAAGCCACAGCTTCTCTGCCCAACCTGGGACAGGGCCACCCTCCCAGCCAAGAATTCCTGCCCAGTATCCCACCTAGCCCTGCCCTCTGGCAGTGGGAAGCCATTCCCTGTGTCCTGTCCCTCCATCCCTTGTCCAAAGTCCCTCTCCAGCTCTCCTGGAGCCCCTTCAGGCCCTGCAAGGGGCTCTCAGCTCTCCCTGGAGCCTTCTCTTCTCCAGGGGAACCCCCCAGCTCTCCCAGCCTGGCTCCAGAGCATCCAAGACCATCTCATTCCACCCCCTGCCATGGGCAGAGACACCTTCCACTAGCCCATGTTGCTCCAAGCCCCATCCAACCTGGCCTTGGACACTTCCAGGGATCCAGGGGCAACCACAGCCTCTCTGGGCAACCTGTGCCAGGGCCTCCCCACTCTCACAGGGAAGAATTTATGAGTTTATTCCAACCCATTCAGAGTTGGAGACCAAAGCTGTGCCCTTAGAGCAGCTCAGTTGCTTTAATCCTTGTCCTTTCCCTCAGCTGAGGAGTCACCTGGGATCCTCCAGCTTTGGGACACCAGAAAATGCTGGAAGAAGTTTCCTCATCCGTGTTTGGATGGCAGGAGGGACTAAAGGCCGTGGCTTCCCAGTTACAAGACCCCAGTGCTCCTTTCCACCCACGCATTTGGGGTGTAACTTGAGTGACAGGTCACCCAAAAATCTGTGCTGGTCTGATTCCCTTCCAGGGAAAAAGTCCAGATGGAGGAGGAGAACATCCCTTCTCCCTGCTCCTCACGCAGCCACTTGTGAAAATCATTAGCAAACACACACTGAGAGCAAAATAAGAAGATTAAGAAATGAAATCACCATTTCATAATGGAACGGTCGGCTTGATGAAGGGGAAAAGCAAAATTAAACTTGCTGGAGTCCCTCAGCGCCGTCCTGTCTCCCGTGGAACAGCAAAAGAGGGCTAAAAAAACCAGGAGAAAGGCTGAGATTTAATATTGTCTCCAAAGTGCAAAGGGTCAACGACAAGTGTGTCGTAATTTTCTCTGCACATCCCAGATTTTGGGTGAACTCTGACAGGACAACACGGGAGAAGGGATGTCTGCGTGCCCTGAAACTGGGAGTGCATGTCCCCTTCTCCAGGTCAAACAAGCTGTTATGACTGAAATCCTGGTTCCTAATATTTTAAGGAATCTGATCTCTGGGGTTCGTCTGCCCCAACCTGAGAAATGCCACCCCCTGGGCCCATCATTTTTGGCTCTACCCGGCCCCCAGCAGCAAGAAATCCACATTCCCAGCGGATGATTTGTTCTGGATCATTTTTGGTGGGATGAATCACGCCACTGAAGTGCCACCAGGAGAGCTGAGGAGGAATTTTGTAATGGGAATGTTGCCGTGAGGACAAGAGGGGCCATCGGCACAAAGCACCTTCTCCCAGATCCTGGCTCCTTATTTCCCTATGGATGGAAATAACCTCTGGAATGGAAGGGATCATACATGTCCCAGCCACCCAGGCCTGGCAGTGCTGTGGAGCAGGGGGCATGAATTCCTCTTTACAGGTATAACAGGAATAACACATGGACCTGGATCGTTCCTGCACCTGCTGCTTCCACTTCTGGGGTTGTTCCTCTTGGGATGTCCCCAGAATCCTAAGGAAAGGCAAACCCCAAGGAATCTGAGGTCTCTACTGGAGCAACAGTGGTGCAGACAGAGGTGATCCAAGGATTCTGTTGTCCCTACACTGCAGACATTTGATTGGGAATTGAATCCCACCCTCCCTCCCTTTGCCTGCACGAGGAGGGTGCGTGTCAAGGTTGGATCTCAGGAGAAGGTTCTTCCTCCAGAGGGTGGTTGGGTGTTGAATCCCAAAATATAATATCTGCAGAGAGAGATTTGAGTGATCTTTGCAAAAAGCCATGGGCTACAGAAGCTGGGGAAAACCCTCTTTTTTGACCGCATCCCTGTAGATTTTTTCTGCTTTCTCCAGCAGGATATGAAGAGACTTTTCGCATGATGTTATCACATGCCCTGTCCAAGCCAGAGAGTCCACACCCTGATCTCATCAAACCTGTGCAGAAGACCTATTGTGCTTTAGGTCTCCCTTTGTCTTCCCTGGATCCTTGCATTCTGTAAACCCGAATTCCCCCAAGATAAAATGGGTTTTCCCCTACGATGTACGTGTAAGACCCCAAATTTGTCAGCCTGGGTTTTCCCCCGATGTCATCCCCTGAAACCCCCTGTTTGTGATAATTGTAATAGTTACAACCCCCTGTTGAATACATAGATCCTAAACCCTTTAAATATGAACTTGTGAGTCCAATAAAGCATTCCAGTTTCTGCCCCCAAGCTGGGATTGTTGTAGTTATTGATTCAGTTGGGCACTGACCAGGCTCCCCAGGGCAGTGGGCACAGTCCCAAGGCTGCCAGAGCTCCAGGAGGGTTTGGCTGATCCTCTGGGACACAGGGGGGGACTCCTGGGGCTGGGCCTGTGCAGGGCTGAGGGTTGGGCTGGATGGTCCTTGGGGGTCCCTTCCAGCTCGGGATGTTCTGTGATCTGTGAAATCCTGGCTGGGCTGAGCTGGGTGGAAGGAGACGCCTCCACTCGTGTGTTCCTGGTCCTTTTATTTGTAGAGGAGTAGTGAGGTACTGACCAGCAAAACAGGTTGGAAAATCAGCTTAGCCAGGATGGTGGAGACATTCCTGGCCAGGACAAGGCAGGATTGGGATTGTCCTCCTCTTACATGTGCTCTTTGAGCTGTGCAGGACACGTTTGGCTGATCCTCTGGGGCACAGGGGGGGACTCTCGGGGATGATCCTGTGCAGGGCTGAGGGTTGGACTGGATGGTCCTTGTGAGTCCCTTCCAACTCAGCACATTCTGGGATTCTGTGAAAATTAAAAAAAAAAAAGGGTTAAAAACCAATCAGATGGAGGAAGTTAATGCTGCCTGTCTTCCCAGAAAACACCACTCAGCTGGAGAATGAAGGGGAGGATTGTTTGGGCCCTCGCAGTCCGAGGCACGGGATGGAGCGTGGCACAAACAACCCCTTCAATCCCAGCCGTGACCTGCCCTGCTCACCCCCCTGTCCCAGGGCAGGGGTGACATTTCGGGCCAGCCACGTGACACAGGGCATGAGATCACCCAAAATCCTCCCCCCACCATTCCCAGCACCACAGGGTTCACTCGGAGAGGTATCATTTGCAGCAGATGAACTGTCAGTCGCGGGAGGGAAAAGCTGCTGCTGATGAAACCCTCCCATTTAGCAGCACAAACCTCCTCATTAATGCTCTCACTAACATTATGCTTTTTAATTTAGCCCTGTGAGGCACCAGGGTCAGGATCAGCCTCCAGTTGTTATTTGATTCTCCAAAAGCCAGTGGTGAGGAACAGCCCCTGCCTGGCCAGGCTTCTGCTCTGCTGGGACTTTCCAAGGGTTTACAATGAGATCAAGAAGATAAGCAATGACCTCTTTTTTCCCCTTTTTTCCTTATTCTTTGTGACAATTCTTTCTGCAGCAATGGACACCTTAATCCACAGGCTGATGTCCAGAGTAAAGTCGTAGAATCATGGAATGGTTTGGGTTGGAAGGACCTTAAAGTCCAGCTCATTCCACCCCCTGCCACGGGAAGGGACACCTTCCACTAGCCCAGGGTGCTCCAACCTGGCCTTGGACACTTCCAGGGATCCAGGGGCAGCCACAGCTTCTCTGACCAACCTGTG
This sequence comes from Neopelma chrysocephalum, assembly GCF_003984885.1. Classification (NCBI taxonomy): domain Eukaryota; kingdom Metazoa; phylum Chordata; class Aves; order Passeriformes; family Pipridae; genus Neopelma; species Neopelma chrysocephalum. The sequence continues at coordinate 1,001,676 of NW_020897836.1, read as the reverse complement.
CCAGGGCCTCCCCACCCTCACAGCCAGGAATTCCTTCCCAATATCCCCCCTATCCCTGCTCTCTGGCACTGTGAAGCCATTCCCTGTGTCCTGTCCCTCCATCCCTTGTCCCCAGTCCCTCTCCAGCTCTCCTGGAGCCCCTTCAGGCCCTAAAAGGGGCTCTCAGCTCTCCCTGCAGCCTTCTCTTCTCCAGGGGAACCCCCCCAGCTCTCCCAGCCTGGCTTCAGAGCATCCAAGACCATCTCATTCCACTCCCTGCCACGGGCAGGGACACCTTCCACTAACCCAGGTTGCTCCAAGGCCTGTCCAACCTTGGACACTTCCAGGGATCCAGGGGCGGCCACAGTTTCTCTGCCCAACCTGAGCCAGGGCCTCCCCACCCTCCCAGCCAACAATTCCTTCCCAATATCCCATGTAAATCTCTTTTTGATTGGATTAAACCTCCAGAGAATGATTTCATTTGTTGTTGGCAGCAAATTCACCCAGGGCCAACCAGGCTGAGGCACTTCAGGGCTGCAGCAACTCCAGCAGAGTCAAGACCTCTTGTCCTAACACAATATTCCATCTTTTAACACTGCTCCCCCCACTTTCAGCCTTTCTTGGAAATGAAGATTTCATATCACACATGACTGGTCAACGTGGATGAGAGTCCATTGGATGATAACCAGCTTATCCTGAGGGATGCTGAAAAGTTGTCTTCCATCACACATCTGTGTTTTCCCAATTCAAGGAGAGAAAACCTTTCATTTGATTCTGGAAAAAAAATAAAATTAGGGGAAAAAATAAAATTTACAAGTAAATAAAGTTATAAATAAATAAAGTTATAAATAAATAAAATTATAAATAAAAATAAAATTTGTCACTCTATCTGAAAATTATAAATATATAAAAGAAATCAAATTTAACAACGGGGAACCCTAGTTACACATCCGGGTTCCACTGGTGGTCAGCCACAAGGCTCCATTTCACTCAACAAAGGACCAAATTAAAACCATTAAAAATGAAAATTAAAAATTAATTTCCACGGTGGAACATCTTGTGGAACAGGACGGGATATAATATGGAATAGAAATGAAATTTCTGTCCTGGGAGAAGTTCTGATGTTTCCTGTTTTGAATCAGGGTGCAAACCTGAAGTGTAGTAAAAACAGTAATAATAATAATAATAATAATAATAATAATAATAATAATAATAGAAAGAAAACATTTAATTGCTCTTTTTTCATTCCCATAAATAACAAAATGTTCCTCACTCTTCAATGAAGTGAAAGCATCTGACAGGTCAGAATTTAAGTTCGGTGTTTATTTGTTGAAATTATCCCAAATGTCACTTCTTTCCTATTCCTGTTGTGTTCCAGGACTGGATTCCTCAACCAAAGCCCATTTTTTAGGTCCACCTGTGGTTAATCTCAAGTTTTAATGCCACCAGTCAGTGTCCCACGTGTGTGTTTCCACTCAGGAATCCAGGGAACTCCTTGCTCTGATCCAGGTGCACCTTTTCCCATAAATTTTAATGCTTCAGACCAAACCAAATCCAAAGGCTTGCTCTGACTAACCATTGGTTAAAACAAATGGGGTTTTTACAAGCTCAAATTCCTTACAAAAAGCAAATGGGTTTGACTTCCTTCCCTTTCCAGCTGTCCTATCTGGCACTGGAGCGCTCCCGGCTCTGGCTGATGGCACAACATCAACCCAAAGCATCTGAAACATCAGAAATTACCCAAAATTGGAGTCATTTTATGCTCTTTTCTAAAGGAGACGCTACTACAGGCAGAGAAAGAAGGCAGACAATGTGCTGACTGAAATGTCCTTGGGGGAGCAAAAAGGGATGTTGGATTGTCCCTGTCTCCGAGCACTTGTTGGACTATTAATGATCTTCCTTCCTCTGGGAGGTTTAGGCACTAAAATGAATTGCTGGCACTTCTCTCACTCATTTATTTGTTAATTTAGGCTGGGCTGTAAATATTTACCTTCCCTTTTTATTCCATCTGAGGAACTTGCAGCTCTCTGAGTGCGGATGTGGCTGTTTATCCATCAGAGCTCTCAGCTGCCCAAGGCTGGCCCAGGTGACTTCGGGATCTGGGGTTTGTGGCTCAGATCTCAGCTGAGCACTCAGCAGGTGTGCACAGGGGGGTGGGACTGCAGTGGTAGATCCCAAAACAAGGTCTGGAGATGTTTGCAAACCACCCCGGGGCAGGACTCACCAGGTTATAACTCACTGCTGGAATCTGGTGACTTTGGAGCCTGGGGCTGCCAGGACAGAGCTCAGAGTGCTCCAGGATCTGTCCCTTGGCTTGACACAGTATCACCCAAATGCTGGGGCCACTCACTTTGGAGCTTGTGGACAGAGAATCCTGGAATGGTTTGGGTTGGAAGGGACCTTAAAGACCATCCCTTCCACCCCCTGCCGTGGGCAGGGACACCTTCCACTGTCCCAGGTTGCTCCAAGCCCCATCCAACCTGGCCTTGGACACTTCCAGGGATCCAGGGGCAGCCACAGCTTCTCTGCCCAACCTGGGACAGGGCCTCAACACCCTCACAGACAGCAATTCCTTCCCAACAGCCCACCCAAATCTCCCCTTTTCCACTGTGAAGCCATTCCCTGTGTCCTGTCCCTCCATGCCTTGTCCCCAGTCCCTCTCCAGCTCTCCTGGAGCCCCTTCAGGCCCTGCAAGGGGCTCTCAGCTCTCCCTGCAGCCTTCTCTTCTCCAGGGGAACCCCCCCAGCTCTCCCAGCCTGGCTCCAGAGCAGAGGGGCTCCAGCCCTGGCAGCATCTCTGGGGCCTCCTCTGGACTCTCTGCAGCAGCTCCACGTCCTTGTGCTGTTGTTCCCAGGGCTGGAAGCAGCTCTGCAGTTCAAAAAAATACAGTTTTGCCAGAAAATTTTGGGAAGGATAGAGAAGAATCCAGCATTTGGAGCAGCCAGAGCACCTCACAGGCACGGCCTGGCAGTGGCTCTGTCTCTGCCAAGGAGCTGCAGGAATTCTCAGGGAGGAGAAGGGAAGAGGGCAATGGAAGCAGCCCTCTGGGGAGGCAGCACGTGGGACAGTTTCAAACAGTCTCCCTGTGCCTGCAGGGCCCCTGTGCTGCTCCTTGAGCCAGGCTGCTCATTCCCAAATCCATCCTTCCTCTGATCCCCTCCCCGGAGGGACCATTTGGAGCACTCGGGAATGGGCTGTTATTTGGGATTGTTGCAGGGTGGGGTTTTTTGGGGGAAAAGCATCGTGATGCTCCTTTCCTGCTTTGCAAAGGGATCCCTCTGCTTTAGAGCCGTTTGTTCTCCTTTGATTTGTCTCCAGCCTCGTTTGGGAAGGGGGGGGAATTCGCTGGAGTTTTACTGCCTCATATAACACTTATCACCAGCAATCAAGATTGATTTTAACATCGTGGTTTGTTTTAAGGCTCCTTTTGTTGGTTTGCCTTCATTGTGCATGTGAAGAAGGTTTATAAAACCCACGATTTTCTCTCGTTTCATGGAATCTTAGTGGGATAATTACCTTTGCTCTGCTGTCAGATCATTGTGTCTGAATTATATAAAACCACCTTTCAGCTCCTGCAGGATGTTTTCCTCCCTTGCCCTGCACTGGGGGTGTGTGAATGCACTGGGAAATCATCCCTGTGTCCAGTGTGAGCTGATTTCCCTTTTTGCCTCACGCGAAAGAAATTCCCAAATGCCACCCAATGTTTTCAGGGAGCGGAACCTTTCCTGTAAATAAGAAATCAAACAAAGGAGAAAGAGTCATGGCCAAGCCTTCAGGACAGGAGCTGAGCCATTTTCCACCTGCCTACACCCAACAGAGCGCGGGAACAACCGGCCAGCTCAGGAAAGAATGTCTCTGGGAAAATCCTTCCTGATGAAGGCACTTTCATGGAATTATATCCAGGAATTTTGGTCCTTCTGCTTTCAGGAGGTGCCTCTGAGACAGAGCACTTTGATCCTCTTTTGTCGTGCTTGTCCAGCAGTTTGGCTACGGGGATGTCTACGGTCAATTTTGGCATCTTGAAGGAGAATTTTGGTATCTCTGAGGTCAGTTTTGGTACCTCTATGGTCAATTTTAGTGTTTCTAAGGTCAGTTTTGGCATCTCTAAGATCAGTTTTGGTCCCTCTATGGTCAATTTTGGTATCCCTAAGGGCAGTTTTGGTACCTCTATGGTCAATTTTGGTATCTCTAATGGCAGTTTTGCTATCTCTAAGGTCAATATTTGAATCTCTAAGGTCAGTTTTGGTATCTTTATTGTCAATTTTGGAGTCTCTAAGGTCAATTTTGGCATTTCTAACATCAATTTTAGTATATCTAAGGTCAATTTTGGTATCTCTAAGGTCAGTTTTGGCACCTCTAGGGCAATTTTTGGCATCTCTAAGGTCAATTGTGGTGTCACATCAGCCAAAGTTTTGTGGGGTGTCCCACTGTACCACCTTTTCTCCTCTGTATGACCCCACGATGTTTCCCTTTTGGTGTTTTCCAGGAGTTGATGGATGGTTGGCACCAATTTAATTCAGAATTGTGGGAAAATCAAGGGAGTTGGTGCATTTAATGCAGCTGCACGGGATTGCTCAGCCTTTATTTCTTAGTCAGCACAATTGGGACCCCCAGAGG
>NW_020897836.1:996439-997070 GCF_003984885.1 Neopelma chrysocephalum | reverse complement strand
CTCAGCCTTTATTTCTTAGTCAGCACAATTGGGACCCCCAGAGGTGAGAAATGAGGGCCAATGACCGTCAAGCTCCAGTGATGCCTTGATGGCTGTGAAAAAGTTCCTTTTCCCACATATTTAGAGTTTGTGAATCATTGGTGACAATTTAATTAGGAATTGTGTCAAAATTAAGGGAGTTGGTGGATGGTTGACACCAATTTAATTTAGAATAGTGGGAAAATGAAGGGAGTTGGTGCATTTAATGCACCTTCACGTGGTTGCTCAGCCTTTATTTCTTAGTCAGCATAAATGGGATGCCCAGAGGTGAGAAATGAGAACAATGTAGGGTTGCACTTAGTTGTGTTTTACTTGACCATCAAGCTCCAGGGATGTCTTGATGGCTGTGAAAAAGTTCTTTTTTCCACATATTTCGAGTTTGTAGATCTTTGGCACCAATTTAATTACGGATTGTGGGAAAAATTAAAGGAGTTGGTGGATGGTTGGCACCAAGTTAATTCAGAATTGTGGGAAAATTAAGGGAGTTGGTGCATTTAATGCAGCTACACGGGGTTGCTCAGCCTTTATTTCTTAGTCAGCACAATTGGGACCCCCAGAGGTGATAAATGAGGGCCAATGACCATCAAGCTCC
>NW_020897836.1:990705-996429 GCF_003984885.1 Neopelma chrysocephalum | reverse complement strand
TTGCTCAGCCTTTATTTCTTAGTCAGCACAAATGGGACCCCCAGAGGCGATAAAGGAAGGCTTGGATGGGGATCTCTCGGAATGGGTTTTGTGTGGGAGCCGAGGTGGGCACTGCAGGGGCACCCAGGGGAGCTGGGATCCGTGTCAGCAAAAAAAAGCTGGCTGGATATCCAGGAGAGGCCGAGGGAGCACTCAGCAAAATCCATCTGCAGTTCACTGAGGCAGCGCAGGGAGAGGGTTCACAGGGAGTTTATCACGGGAGCTGCCGCGGGTTAATGGCCAGAGGAGCAGATTGAGCTGTGGGATGACTAAATAATGAACTTTTCTCTCCGATAAATTTGTCCCTGACTTATAAAAAATCAATAACCTGCTACTCTTCGGCCGATTTTTCCTTCTTTTGTCGGGGGGGAGGAAATGTGGGCTCGGAGTCGTTTTTAAACCACTCTTTCACGTCTAGAAAAATATATCTTTGCCCCGACCATTCACAGGGAAGCTCTGATGTGCCACATTTATTGCAGCTTCATCACCCAGATGGATCTTTATCTGGGTGCCTGGCTATGGCTTTGTTTAATCATTCCTTTCTCTTCCTTCCCCATCCCTCTCCTCCTTCCCCTTTCCGTGCTTTTTTATGACCCCGTCACTGGAGTGAGTCTGCAGGAGGGTTTTCATGTGATGTAGGAAGTCAGAGGGGTCAGGTCAGCTGGGACAGAGCCAAAAATGTGAGCACTTTCCAGCCACTGAAGAGAGAAATTGAAATCACAGTTAGCACTTACAAACTGGCAGCTCTCCAACTACGAGAAGAGGAAGGGCTTTTTTAATTTTGCTTTATTTTCTTTCCAAGGAGAGAGGACGTGGCTTCGATTCCTGGCTAAAGGACAGGCTGATGTTTGGGTTGTGTTTGGGCTGGAAGTGGCTGCTGGGTTCATATCTGCTCTTGGACTGCTGGGTTCCCTAAGTTTGCCACAATCCTGCTCCCATCCAGCTCCATATGGAAGTAAGTCCCTCAAATGCTCACTCGTAGTGGACATCCCTTTCAATGCAGCTGAATGATTGCCTTGTCCCAGGGCTAAATTTAAATTCTAGGGATGGATCACCTGGATTCCAGCTCTCCTCACACCTGGGGGATTTTCAAATCCTGTCTGTTCTCCAGGGTACTGGACTCTTGGACTGGGAATTGAACCCCAGGTCCAGGGCCCTGCTGAGCATCTGAACACTGTGACCTTCAGCAACCCCCTCAGCTGCTTTGGGGTTTTTTTCTCTTTCTCACATAAAATGATGGGAAAAACCAAATCCGGATGCCTTGTGGGGCATGGAGGAGTCATTCCATCGTGGAGCAAAGCCTTTGCCTCCTGACAGCTGTCCTGGATGGCTGTGGGTGTGTGCAGGGTGGCTGTGGCTGCTCCTCTGCCCCAAAATGAGGGAAATCAGAACTGTTTTGCTGTGGGCAAAATCAGAAACCCTTTGTGATCTCAGAGAAGCTGAAGAGGAGGGATTTTACCACAAAGAAAACTCCAGTTTCTATGATTTTGTTTTGTCTTTAGAATCAAAGAATAATTGAGGCTGGAAAAGACCTCCAAGGTCATCCAGTCCCCCCTGTGCCCGATGCCCACCTTGTCCCCAGCCCAGAGCACTGAGTGCCACGTCCTGCCCTTCCTTGGACACCTCCAGGGATGGGGACTCCACCCCCTTTGGGTGGGCACAACAAATAGTCAAGATACCAAAACCTTATCGACCCAGAGCCTTGGAATCTGATCACCACTGGGAATGGGCTGTGGGTGTGTGGGGAATAGAAAGTGGAGCATCACCTGCTGTCCTCACTCTTTTTCCTGGGAGCAGTGACAGCCAGCCCAGGGATTTTCAGGGATCTCCTGGTCTCTGTTCCAACCAGGAACAGCCAAACCTTGGTCAAACGATGATTCTCTCCCGTTTGGATAAAGAATCCAATAGATTGGATATCAGGAAGGAATTGTTCCCTGTGAGGGTGGGGAGGCCCTGGCACAGGTTGCCCAGAGAAGCTGTGGCTGCCCCTGGATCCCTGGAAGTGTCCAAGGCCAGGTTGGAGCAACGTGGTCTAGTGGAAGGTGTCCCTGCCCATGGCAGGGGGTGGAATGAGACATTTTTTAAGGTTCCTTCCAACCCAAACCATTCCATGATTCTATGATACTCTCCCTGAAGATGCATCCACAGCTCCACCCAGGTTCTGCCTCTTTTCTGATGCCATGAGGGTCTTTATGGGTGATGTCTTCCCAACAGGAGCACTACAACCAAGGGATAATTTATGGACAAATAACACTTTGTCCCTGCTCCTGCCTTAGGGGGAGATGACCAAGCATATTAAGGGCACAAAGCTCTTGTCCCACACATCAACACTGGAAGTTTGCTCTCAGCAGTGCTGTGGGAGTAGGTTGGGTGATAAACTCTGTCATCAGGGTGTCAAAAGCTAAGAATGAGGAGAAGTTTCGGGCTTTAAAAGTGCAGGGACACCTTCCACTAGCCCAGGTTGCTTCAACCTGGCCTTGGACACTTCCAGGGATCCAGGGGCAGCCACAGCTTCTCTGCCCAACCTGGGACAGGGCCTCCCCACCCTCACAGGGAGGAATTGCTTCTTAATATCCAACCTAAATTTCCCCTCTTTCCATCTGTCCCCATTACTCCTTGTCCTGTCACTGCAGTTCCTGACAAAAACACCACCCTGAGCCTTCTCTTCTCCAGGCTGAACAGTTCCAGCTCTCTCAGCCCTTCCTCAGATGTGAGATGACCCAGTCCCTTCATCATCACTGTAACCTTTCCCTGGGCTCTCTCCAGCCTGTCCCTGTCCCTCCTGTGCTGGGGAGCCAGAACTGGACCCAGTGCTCCAGGTGTGACCTCACCAGAGCTGGGCAGAGGGGTAGGATCCCCTCCCTGACCTGCTGCCAGTGCCATCTGGGGTCCCATTAGACTTCTTGGCAGCAAGAGCTGACTACTGGTCAACTTGGTGCCCACCAGGACCCCCAGGGCCTTTTCTTCCAAGCTCTTTTCCACCTGAGTGGTCTCCAGTACAAACTTGTGCCTGGGGCTGTTCCTCTCCATGAGCAGGACTTTGCACTTCTCCTTGTGGAACATCATGAGGTTCCTGTTGGCCCATTTCTCCAGCCTGTGGAGGTCCCTCTGGATCTGGGACTGTGGAACCAAGGCAGCACAACCCTCTGGCTTGTTTTAGTTCCCCATTAAAGAAGAACTTGGTGAATTATTATCCCCTAAATCGTCGAGTTACGCCATCGTCGTGGTTTGGAAAACATCAACAACAGAAGCCACTAAAACCCAGAGAGTTTTGCAGGATTTCCATCCAGGAATCAGCTCTCATCTGGCTTTTGGAGCTGAACTCCAGCTGAGGCAGGGCTGTTACATGGGGGGAAAACCAGCAGCCACCCAGCAATAAGTGTTAATTGACCCAGAGCCGCCGCCGTGGTGACAACCAGAACAAAGGAACAGGCAGCTGGCCCTGCCATCTGCACCTGCTTAACTGCAGCTCAACACACCTCCTCTCCAGAGTTCCCAGCTGGGAGGAAAGGCAGCAAATCCAGCCATAATGTGGGATTCCACCTTGGCTGGGTCGGTGGCTCCTGCTCGCTCAGACGTGTCGAGCCCTCGGTGCGAGTTGTGCTGAGCTTCCAGGCCTGGCTTTGGGGGACAGGCTGGTGATGGGCTCTGCTGGGCAAAACTCTCACTCAGCTGGGCACAACTCTCACTCATCTGGGCAGCTCTGAGCGGTTTCTAATCCTGGTTGCAGCTCACCACGAATAAAAATCACGGAATTCAGGAATCGCTCGGTGCTTAAAGCACTTCCAAGAGCTTTTGTTGCATCCTGTGGCCCTTCCCATCTGGTTGGGGAGGACAAGGAGAGCTCTGCAGTGCATCTCCTATGAGTGCTGGGACACATGGGTGGAAAAGGCTGGATAGGGGCTCCGCAGCCCCAGGGGTCAGGAATTAGGGATTGTGGATGGTCAGCCATCCCCCCAAGACCTGCAAAGCAAATTAAAAGCATATGGAGTCCTTTTCTTTTTCCAAGGAGTTTCACATGCTGTGAGGTGAGACAGAGGGAATCCTTGATGTGCCAGGATTCTGATACAACCAGGAAAACTGAAAGTCTAAACTCCCTAAATGGGGTATTTTACCTTCTGGCCACTGCATTGTTGTGTTGATGAGCTCGATCACCCACCGGCTCCTCCGGCTCCCCCCTCCTGTCAGGGAGTTGCAGAGCCAGAAGGTCCCCCCTGAGCCTCCTTTTCTCCAGGTTGAGCCCCCCCAGCTCCCTCAGCTGCTCCTGCTGCTCCAGCCCCTTCCCCAGCTCCGTTCCCTTCCCTGCACACTCTCCAGCCCCTTCATATCCCTCTTGTCCTGAGGGTCCCAGAAGTGCCCCCAGGGCTGGAGGTGCCTCAGCAGTGCCAGCACAGAGTGACAATCCCTGCCCTGGGGCTGTGACACAGACCAAGGGCCATTGGCCTTCTTGCCCACCTGGGCTCATGTTCAGCCACTCCAGCTCCTTTTCCAGCTTTCCAGCCACTCTTCCCAAGCCTGGAGCTGCAGGGGACGTTGTGACCCACGTGTAGGACCCAGCCTTGTTGTCCCTCACACCATTGGCCTCAGCCCATGGATCCAGCCCATCCAGATCCCTCTGCAGAGCCTTCCTGCCCTCCAGGAGATCACACCCAACTTGGTATCATCCACAAACTGACTGAGGGTGCACTTGATTCCCTTTGCCCACACCACTGATAAAGATATTAAACAGCACCGGCCCCAGTACAGAGCCCTGGGTGGCACCACTGACCAGTTATTCCCAACTGGATTTAACTTGCATCCAATCTGGTTTGTTCCTGATTGCAGCTGGCAGTGCCCAGCAGTGCAGAGGCAAACCAGAGCCTTAGCAAGGGGACCCCAGAGAGTCCAAAGACTAATCCCAGAGAAGTGCTCAGCTCTTCCCTGGAACATCTGGACAGCCCTGGGCTGTGTGGTCCTCAGTGTTGCTGCTTTTGTGCAGGAACCATCCACTTAACAGTGATCTGTGTTTAATAACCGGGAAGCAAATGCCTGGGAAGAGCCAGCTACAGCACAGATATCCCATAAAACACCCTGGGAGGGATTAAGGAAAGTGCTGTTTGCCGGGGATTATCCAAAAGCGGGACAGTTTTATCTCTTGCATTTCTACCTCGCTGTGCCTCCAGAAGCTCCGAAATCCCGGCTGTCCAGGGGTTCAGTGCACTCCCTGACAGACCACAGGGATCGTTTGTGGGGGATGCAGGGTCTGAGGAAGATGAAAAGGCAGCAAGATCTTTTCCATGCTCCCGGGAGAGATTCCTGGGAGCAGTGACTTTGGAAGGGCTGATTCATAAGGAGGTGATTGTCTGGAGGCATCAACCCTGGGAAGGGAGAGAACGGAGAAATAACGATGAGTTTGATGAATGCATCGTGTCGAAGCGTGCAGTCACTTGATTTGGCCACAATTCTGAATTAAATTGGTGCCAACCATCCACCAACTCCCTTCGTTTTCCCACAATTCTTAATTAAATTGGTGCAAATGATCCACAAACTCTAAATATGTGGGAAAAGGAGCTTTTCCACAGCCATCCTTGGTGCTTGATGGTCATGTAAAACATAACTAAGTGCAACCCTACACTGACCCTCATTTATCACCTCTGGAGGTCCCATTTATGCTGACTAAGAAATAAAGGCTGAGCAACCCCGTGC
>NW_020897836.1:986491-990695 GCF_003984885.1 Neopelma chrysocephalum | reverse complement strand
GGTCCCATTTATGCTGACTAAGAAATAAAGGCTGAGCAACCCCGTGCAGCTGCATTAAATGCGCCAAATACCTTAATTTTCCCACAATTCTGAATTAAATTGGTGTCAACCATCCACCACCTCCCTTAATTTTCCCAGAATTCCTCATTGAATTGATGTCTACGATCCACCAACTCCCTTCATTTTCCCACAATTCTGAATTGAATTGGTGCCAACCATCCACCAACTCCCTTCATTTTCCCACAATTCTTAATTAAATTGGTGCCAACCATCCACAAAATATAAATATGTGGGAAAAGGAGCTTTTCCACAGCCATCTCTGGCGCTTGATAGTCACGTGAGGGCTCTTAAAACACGACCAAGTGCAACTCTACAGTTACTCTGAACGTGCACATCAACATAAATCTCCTTAGCAGGGTGCTGTTGCAGCCCCCAATATTTTCCTGACCCTGGGTCCATATATCAAATAACATGGGAAATGCTGTGCCACGAGAGTCAGGACGAAATAAAATTAAATACAACTTTTCTTCTCCGGCGGCATTTTGTCCACAGATGGAAAGCTCTGCCGCGGGTGAAGGTTTGCTGGGAACAAGGCAGAGGGAAGCAGAATTATGAAAAATCGTGCTGTGAAACCACGAGGGGGAGGCCAAATCTATTTGCCTGGTGCGTGAAATGTGTCCTGGTAAGTCATTTCGGGGAGCAGATGGATTGCTCATCGGAGCCAGCTTGAAATACAGAGTGTGTGTGAGGGGAAGAAATAATTGAAACCAGCCCTCACAGCCATCCAGGGGAAGGGAAATGATGCGCTCGGGGAAGGTGCTAATCATGCAGTGACCATGAGGCAGGTTACAAACATGGGAAAGGAGCTCTTGCTTCACTTGCCGCTTCACTCCAACTCCTGTAAATCAGGGCTCGCTCATTCCTGCTTCCCAGAGACGCCGGGCACTGATCCCACACAGGGGCTCGCTGGAGAATCCCTCAGATTTCTTTGGAGGAGAGAAACACAGGTGGGCAGTTAAATGGTCATTAATCAGGAAGTTATAAGGAATAATTGAGCTGCAGGTTAATTTAGGAGCAGAGCTGTGCTGGTTTAAAGGTAAACTCCGCAGGGGAAATGAACCCAACTCAAAAGAGAGATTATGAGTCAGAATAACAATTTAATGAAATAATACAATAAGTATGATTATACAGACTAACAATTGGTTTTAACCCACAAAACCCAAATGTGTAACCCTGTACTTTGGGGCATGAACAGAGTGGTGTTTGTTGGGCCCCCTGAGTCCAAAGTGAAAGGAGAGGGGAAAAACCTGTTGGTGAGAGTGTTGTTGCAGTCTGGTTGAGAGTGGTGGTCACAGTCTGGTTGAGAGTGGTGGTCACAGTCCTTCTCTGGATCCCACGAGTGGTTAAAAAAGTCCCAAGACTCCAAGATTATCTATCCTCAGGTTCAGGCAGGAATGCCCAGTACCTCCCCCAGGGCGGGGAGTTCCACACTGGGTGTGAGGACAGGAGCACCCTCCTGTCTCACAGGCCTCTGAACACCCAGTTTACAGCCTGAGGAGTCAGGGCTGCTCTGGGCAGAGGGTGTAAATGGTCTGTTGATAACAGTTTCTGGGAAATGGCATGGAAGGCTCTAGAATACCCAGTTTTGGGTTACACCCATCCAGTGATGAACTGGTCCCAGTTGTTCTAACCAGGACAAGAGCTCACACCAGCCACTGACGGTGTCTCCGGTGGGAATTCCTCAATCAGTGGTGATGGATTTTGCTGGGATGGAAAAGGAGTAATGCTCAGCCATCACTACAGCGCAGGGTAGTTGCTTGGTGCACACCAGGCACCTGGATCCAAGTGGGATAAGGGAAGTTTTCCACAGTGTTACAGAGCTTGTGCTTTACCAGGCGCCACCGGCCCATCCAGAGGTTCCCTGGATGGTGTTATTCCCAGTCACCACCTCCATGGGGATCAGCCACGAGGAAGAATTTGATCACACTGCTTCTGAGAATAAAAATCCACCCTGAGAAGCGACGTCATCTGCTTCAGATGGCCAAAAATAATCAGATTTTATTTTGTAAATAATATAGAATCCTGGAATCACAAAACGAGGTTGGAAGGGACCTTAATCCCATCTTGCTCCAGGTTGCTCCAATCTCCATCCAACCTGGCCTAAAAATGCATTTTCTCCACCATTTCTGGAGATTTGACTGTTCAAAAGTCCCATTTCTGAGGTGGTTCAGGTGTTTCCTCCCTGCACTAAGGAAGCAGGAATTTGGGGCAGGAAGGGCAAGAAATTCCCATTAACGGGGAATCTTCCAGTCTGGGGACGTGCATGTGACAACACACAGAGAAGATCTTCTAGATCTGGTGAGATGAAAAGATCAAGAGGGTTTAAAAGCCTTATCCTGCCTGAAATGGAGGGGGAGGGAAGCAAAGAGGACCAGCAGGAATGTCAGCACCAAATAAACGCCGCCACCAAATAGACTCTCCCCTTTAATAAAGCACCATGCCATGTGTGAAAACAAATCACTCTCCCCCAGGGCAACGAACTCGCTTCCTAAACACCTGCCTGGAGGTTCCTCAAGCTTTAAAAAATAGCAGGGCCTGGCGTTTGGAGGTTATTTATTTATGTGGCGCTTCGTTCCCAGCCCCGTGTACGACAAAAAGCCTCGGGGTAAAAACTGAGCTGGAACAGGTATTTCGGCAGCTCCCTGTGACAAAACAGTGCTTTCTGCGGCCAAGGAAGAAGAAAACAGCTGAAAAAAAACATCCTACCTGGGCAGGGGCCCTTCAGGTGGCTGAAAAATGAGGGGTAGGAGGGACGCGTGGAAGCAGGACCCTTCCTGCCCTGGTGTGTCCCAGCAGCTCTTTCCATCCTCCCCTCTGGGCTGGCATAGAGGGATAACTGTGGGATCTGATGCCTGGATGGGATAAACCCCAAGAGCTCTGAGCTGTATCTTCTATTTCAGCCCAAATCCAAGGACAAAGCAGGGAAAACCAGAAGAATTCAGCGTGACAACAAAAATGAGCAGCGCCAGGGCCGAGTTTTCCTGAAAGCAGCATTTTTTTTTGTTGGCAAAACCGATTGTGCCTCAGACATCTGGGCTTTTCCTCTGTGCTCACAGCTCCGTTTTCCAAAGGTTTGGAAGCAGCCTTGGATGGGGGAGGTTGTTAGACATCAGATCAGTAATTATTGGGTCAGAACCACCTTGTGGGAAGTCGGGGGGAGGGGGAAAGGATGGGTGGAACCTCACAGAGGTGGGGTGAGGTCGTGTCCCTCATGGCAGGCTCTGGAATACACATGGAGAAGCCCTGGAGCAGCTGCCAGTCACAAACAGCCTGGGAAAACTTCGCCACCCCACAGCTCACAGGGACAGTGAGGACACTGCCCTATAACACCCCACAGCTCCTATGGGGACAGTGAAGACTGCCCTATAACACCCCACAGCTCTGGGGGCTTTTCCTCTGCACTCCCAGCTCCCTTTTCCAAAGGCTTGGAAGAGCAGCCTCGCAGAGGGGAGGCAGAGCAGCACCTTGGGCACTTTGACATCAGCCAGGCTGACACTGGAGCTGGACCAGGGCCCCCCTTCGTGTGACAATTTAACGGAGCTTTGCCGATCCGCGGAGACATCCCAGACTTCCAGGAATGTGCCGAGCTCTTATCCAGGTCACTTGTTTTTTAGGCCTGACAGGGGCCGAGGCAGCTTTTCTTCTGCCCTCCAGCGCTGCCTGTGTTTGCAGCTGCCTCCCAGAAAAAAAAGAGAAAAAAGTTTGGAAGCCTCTTTTCGCTTCCAGGGCGAGGGAGGTGGGAAAAGAGCTCAGGGAAGCGCCCGGGAATTAGGGAAAGGTCTACAAAGAGGTTTTATGGGAAGACTCTGCCTTATGAGGTTGTTAAAGGAGAAATCTGTTTGCTTTGGGGATTTTTGGGATTAGGAAAGAGTACACAAACCTGTTTTATGAGAGGATTCTGACTTGGTTTTTGAATAAAACATCTGGGTTTTGGTCTTCTGGACAGACCTGGACTTGGGCTCACAGCATCAGGATCAGGAGGGGATCCTGGACATGATTTAGGAAGGATTAAGACACATATTTTTACCTGAAGGAGATACTTGGTCATCAACCAAAATAATTCAGCCCTATCCCAACATTTGTAGGGCAAAATGTGGTGTTTTGAGTAATCCTAATGGCCAGGAATTAGGAAAAGGTCTACAAA
>NW_020897836.1:981430-986481 GCF_003984885.1 Neopelma chrysocephalum | reverse complement strand
TTTTGGGATTAGGAAAGAGTACACAAACCTGGTTTATGAGAGGACTCTGACTTGGTTTTCAAATAAAAATCTGGTTTTTGGTCTTCTGGACAGACCTGGATTTGGGCCCGCAGCCTCAGGATCAGGAGGGGATCCTGGATATGGTTTAGTGAGGGATAAGACACATATTTTTACCTGAAGGAAATACTTGATCACCAACTAAAATAATTCAGACCTATCTCAACATTTGTAGGGCAAAATGTTGTTTTTTTGAGTAACCCTAATGCCCAGGAATTAGGAAAAGTTCCACAAAGCTGGGATATGGGAGGACTGTGGTTGATGAGGTTGTTAAGGGAGAAATCTGTTTGCTTTTTGGACTTTTGGGATTAGGAAAGAGTACACAAACCTGGTTTATGAGAGGACTCTGACTTGGTTTTCAAATAAAAATCTGGTTTTTGGTCTTCTGGACAGACCTGGATTTGGGCCCGCAGCCTCAGGATCAGGAGGGGATCCTGGATATGGTTTAGGAAGGAATAAGACACGTATTTTTACCTGAAGGAGATACTTGGTCACCAACTAAAATAATTTAGTCCTATCTCAACATCTGTAGGGCAAGGAGAAGTGCCTTGGATGGCTCTCCTGCACATGTGACCCCGTGAACACCTTGAATTGGTGGGAATTTAAAGGACCTAAGGGATTACAGGAATTATACGTGGTGGATCTCTAAGGAAATCCTTCAGAAAACTGTTCCATGTCTCTGGAGGCTTCCATGGGAGGGTTTCCACAAAACTACAAAGTCCAGGGAGGCTGGTGAGGAAAGGAATAATCTGCATTTTCAGTCGTGACTTATTATAAATGGGTTGGCTGACACGGATGTTGAGTGAAGTTCATGGAATCATGGAATGGTTTGGGTTGGAAGGACCTTAAAGTCCAACTCATTCCACCCCC
Organism: Neopelma chrysocephalum; assembly: GCF_003984885.1. Taxonomy (NCBI): domain Eukaryota; kingdom Metazoa; phylum Chordata; class Aves; order Passeriformes; family Pipridae; genus Neopelma; species Neopelma chrysocephalum. The sequence goes on along the minus strand of NW_020897836.1, from coordinate 985,554 downwards.
TGCTCCGAGCAGGGACACCTTCCACTAGCCCAGGTTGCTCCAACCTGGCCTTGGACACTTCCAGGGATCCAGGGGCAGCCACAGCTTCTCTGCCCAACCTGGGCCAGGGCCTCCCCACCCTCCCAGCCAGGAATTCCTTCCCAATATCCCGCCTAAATTCCTCTCTTTCAGTGTGAAGCCATTCCCGCTTGTCCTGTCCCTGCATAGATGGGAGGAGTTGGCCTGGAAAGGCATGAAAATGATGAAGGGTTTCACAGACTCATGGAAAATGAATCAGGATAATCCACCCCCATCTCATTTTTGGAGGAAAACATTCTGATCTCCAGCTCCCAGAGATGGATTTCCCACCCTTTCTCCAAGAATTTCACTCCAGCTCTCAACTTTGTCTACTCCAAAGCCCCAAATTAGTGGTTTTTTACATGCTTTGACAAGAATATTTCATATTTCTGCAACGTGTGGCTCCAACTCAGTCCAAAAAATGAACTGAACATCTTCCCTACTGATGTGACATTGTGGGTTTTGTTCCTTTTGTTGGATCCAACGAAGAAGAAAAAGGGAAATGCAAACTGAGGAAGGAAATGAGAGCAGTGGAACAACTCCAAAGCTCAAAACTAATTGGAAAAAAAAAGAAAAAAAACACGTTTGGGTTCGAGTTCTGGGCACAAATTCAGGATGGCTCCGGTTTTATTTAGATGGGGTGGCCCATTCCTGTGGTTTTTTTAGGATCACTCCACTAATGAAGGCTGGAAGAGAAACACAAAGGCTGGGGAAAGTCTTTTATGCATCTAATGGCTCTTAATTTCTGCAGTAAATGCCTAATGTTTAACGAGGGTTTTATTCTTCCCCAATTTACATGTTTATAGTTCACTTTTGTGGCTGCTCACGAGTAATTAGGGGGGAAAAAACCCAAACAAACGTTGGGCATTTCTTTTAGAGAAATATCGGATGGAAAGAAAGTCAGGAAGGGGTTTGAGCAATGAATAAAATAAAAGGGAGGGGGGGAAATGGGGTAAAGTGACACTGAGTGTGAATTTGGAGGGATTTTTCTCAGTTATGAGAATATTTGCGAGTAACTCAGAGGGGAAAGGTCCCAAATCTCTGCAAGACACCAGATTTTGGGATGTGTTGGTTGTTGCTCAGTCCTGTTAATGCAGCTTTGTCCAGAAACAAACTGGGGAGAAGCCCAGGAATCCGAGATTCCTGTTCAGGATTCACATCTTTTCCCATCAAAAGGAATCTCGCAGGTGCAAAACAGCTGGAAGAGAAGCAATGGCAGAAAGAAATACCCCCAAATTCAGAGATTGAGAGGATTCTCTTGGCACTGGCCATAAAGAAACCCTCCCAAATTCAGAGATTAAGAGGGGTTTTTTTGGCACTGGCCATAAAGCCCTGCAGGAATTATGAATCTTAACCTTTTTATTTGCACTCAGTGATGGCTGGGACTAAACGAGAGTGAAAATTAAGGGTTAAATCCAAGTGGAAAGAGGTGTTTTGGAGAATTGTTTGCTGCAACACGACCTGGATGTTGTTGCTGATCAACACCACGGGGAAAGGCCAAGTCTGTGGCTCGGAAGGGAATTGAGTTCCCAGGCAGATATTAACAAAGTCATTTGTTGTGCTGGCCCAAAACCTCCCTCCCAAACACAATAATTGGGTGTTTAACCTTTACCTCGATGGCAGAAACTAGTCCTGCTCTTCTTTTTCTCCAGCTCTGCCCACGGCTGAAGCCTGTGGAAAATGGTAAATATAATTTATATGTGTGTCTGTAATGTCTGGATGTGCATCCAGGCCAGGGATCCCTCATCCAGCAGCAAATTAAAGGATCAGATTCCTCTTAATTCCTACAGATTATCACTGGTATCAACAGTCAGCTGGTTATAGCTGAGTTTATCACATGAATGAGGGTTGTCCCTTGTTCCAGAGGAGCCACCAAGTTGATCAGAGGGAAGGAAAGGCCGAGAGAATTGGGAATGTTCAGCCTGGAGAAGGATCCAGGGTGAGCAAATTGCAGTCTCCCATAAGGGAGCCTAAAGGAAAGACGGAGAGAGATTATTTCCAAGGGATGGAGTGACAGGACAGGGGGGAATGGCTTCAACCTGAGAGAGAGCAGGGTTAGATTGGAGATTAGGGAAAAAAGTCTTCCCTGTGAGAGTGGGGAGGCCCTGGCACAGGTTGGGCAGAGAAGCTGTGGCTGCCCCTGGATCCCTGGAAGTGTCCAAGAGCAGGTTGGACAGGGCTTGGAGCAACCTGGGGAAGAACAACCCCTGGAAAGCAGAAAGGAGCTCACGTAGTGCAGAAAAGCCCGGAGATAAATCAGCTCTGGAGTTAAAATGTGCAATGTCCTCCTCTCACTTCAAATTCCTCCCTTGGTACAAACCAGGATCCTTTCCCTGCATTCATGGAATTCCATCTTCAGCACAGGTTGCCCAGAGAAGCTGTGGCTGCCCCTGGAACCCTGGAAGTGTCCAAGGCCAGGTTGGAGCAACCTGGTCTGGTGGAAAGTGTCCCTGCCCAGGGCAGGGGGTAGAACGAGATGCTCTTTAAGGTCCCTTCCAACCCTCAAAATTCCATGATTATAGCACAGCTCAGAGAAAGAAAAGGAGGCATTTCCATCAGCAAAGCAGAGAAGCTCTCAGCAGTGACAGCTCTGCCACTCACAGCTCTCCAGCTTTTCAGTTCGCTGCCTTCCGGGGTCTTCACCGGAGGCACGAAGTTGGTAACTTCGCAAACATCTGAAAAAAGGAGAAGTTGGGCGAAGTACAAATGAGTTTCACCTCTCTTTTAATGACTGTAATTTTCTCTTGTAACGGTAATTTCGGTAATTAAAGGCTGCCTCCTTCTATTGTTGCGGTATTTGGAGACGACAGGAAAAAAAAAAACACCCGAGCGAGTGTTTTTGTTTCAGTGACAAAAGGAGAAGATGAGCTGCTGAATGCCGAGGGGGAATGTTTGGTGGGAGGAATAAGGACTGATAACAAGTTTTCGTGCTATTGTTTCCCGGCTGGTTTATCTCTATTTTACTGCGGGAACAACGATCCGATGGGATGCCGCAAATCCTTCTCTTCCAAGGAGTCCCGGTGGTTTCAGCACCCGGAGGACACCTCAGGGCAGCTGCGAGATGCGACAAGGGACGGGGGGGGGGGGGCGTGGGGTCGATTTAAAAGGTCTTAATTTTCAAAGTTTAAATATTGGCTCTTCCCGGATTTCGGAGCAGATCCCTTAAACTCTTAAAGCAGTCCCTTCTTTCCTGATCCCATGGAAGTGCTCGTGATCTCCTTGTGGTTTAAAAGAAAACTTGGCCGATGGGAATCCCACCACAGGTGGCGGAGGGTTTTTTGTGGTTTGGGGCTTTTTAAAATTTCAAGTGAAATCTCCAACGTATTTGGATAGCAAGAATATGAATAACTATTATTATTATTATTATTATTATTATTATTATTATTATTATTATTAAAATGTCAACTTCTTGGATCCCTGCCCAGCGATGAATATATATATATGTGTGTATATATATATATATATATATATATATATATATATATGCCCATGGTAGCACTTCCTGAAGGAAGTGTCCTTGCAGTTTGAACCAAAACTTGGCCAATGGGAATCCCACCACAGGTGGTGGGAGAGGGTTTTTTGTGGTTTGTGGTTTTGTTATTTTTTTTTAAATTTCGAGGGAAATATCCAATGTTGATAGCAAGAATATGAATAACAATTAATCTAATAATAATTATTATTATTATTATTATCATCATCATTATTATTATTATTATAAAACATGTCAACTTTTTGGATCCCTGCCCAATGATGAATATATATATATATATATAAATACACATATAAATACACATACATATATATATACACACATATATATATGCATATACATATATATATCCATACATATATATATATATATACATATATGCTCATGGCAGCACTTCCTGAAGGAAGTATCCTTGCAGTTTGAACCAAAACTTGGCCAATAGGATTCCCACCACAGGTGGGGGAGGGTTTTTTGTGGTTTGTGGGTTTTTGAGTTTTTTTGAATTTCAAGTGAAATCTCCAACATGTTTTGATAGCAAGAATATGAATAACTATTATTATTATTATTATTATTATTA
>NW_020897836.1:957576-976430 GCF_003984885.1 Neopelma chrysocephalum | reverse complement strand
AAAGGAAAGGAAAGGAAAGGAAAGGAAAGGAAAGGAAAGGAAAGGAAAGGAAAGGAAAGGAAAGGAAAGGAAAGGAAAGGAAAGGAAAGGAAAGGAAAGGAAAGGAAAGGAAAGGAAAGGAAAGGAAAGGAAAGGAAAGGAAAGGAAAGGAAAGGAAAGGAAAGGAAAGGAAAGGAAAGGAAAGGAAAGGAAAGGAAAGGAAAGGAAAGGAAAGGAAAGGAAAGGAAAGGAAAGGAAAGGAAAGGAAAGGAAAGGTGCCACATGCCTTTTGTTAACAGCAGTGCTGGCTCATTGCTTTGCTTTCCTGACCTACTTACTCCCTCCTGCTCTGCACCATCCTACAGAAATGTTTTGGAAGGGGCCTCGTGTTGAACTGCCAAGACCTGGCTCAGAGCATTGCCTTGGAGACCTGGCTTTAGCTTTGGAGACTAAGTGGGCAGGAGCAGGAGAGGGGCAGCATGTGCAGGAGTGAGAGGAATCCCAGGATCACTGAGGTTGGAAAAGATCTCCAGGATCATCCAGTCCCCCCTGTGCCCGATCCCACCTTGTCCCCCAGCCCAGAGCACTGAGTGCCACAGCCAGGCCTTCCTTGGACACCTCCAGGGCTGGGGACTCCAAACTTCCCTGGGCAGCCCCTGCCAATGCTTAACAACCTTTTCCATGAAAAAATTCCTCCTGATGTCCAACCTGATCCTCCCCTGGCACAGCTGGAGGCCGTTCCCTCTCCTCCTGTCCCTTGTTCCCTGGGAGCAGAGGTCAACTCCCACCTTGCTACAACCTCTTTTCAGGTGATTATAACCCCTGAAAGGACCAGGAGCTTTGCAGAGGAGGGAGGGAAGGCAGGAATCTCCTCATCCACACTCTCTCCATGGACCACACCCCACCAACAACCTCCTGAGGAAGGTGCAAACCTCCAAGTGCTTCTAGATTTTGGCAAAGGGACCTTCCACTGACCAGCAGCAAAATAACAGGACACCTGCCCAGACTGAGCTGAGGGAAGATCTGGTTTAATATCCTATTTTTTCCCCTTTTCTTTCTCATGAATTCTTGAAAAAGAAGCGTAAAATCCCCTTGCAGAGAGCACAGAGCCCAAAGGGCTCAGCCAACACGACCAAGATGCACCGACGGACCAGAGAAGGGTGGGAGCTGGTGGGAGGCTGGAGAAGGGGGTGAAGGCAAACCCCAAGCCATTTCTATCCCATAATATCACTGCAACTGCAGTTCCCCGTGGCAGAAATGGGGGGGAAAAAGATGTGTGGTCGAGCTCAAGCTTTTAAAAATAATTCCCCCCCTCCCCCAAACAAAAAAAAAACCAAACAAATAATGCATCGAATTGTGGGTTGAACCAAACCTGTAATAAACCTTTCGTTGCCTTGTCTCAGCTTTTCCTAAAAATAAAGGCTAATGGAGGTCAAATTTGAAATATTCACTTCAAACCTCCCCAAAAAAAGGAAGTATTTTGTGCTGAAATTAGCAATCAAAATCCATTTCACTGCCTCCAGAAAAAATAATAATAATAAAAAAAAATCCAGTCTTTTTTTTTGTTGCGTGCTTTTAACCAAAATGTTTTGCTAAACCCAGCCAGGATGAACAAGCATTTCTGGTCAGGCTGAAGAGATTTGATTTCTTGATTTTTAGTTATTTTATTTTTTTTTTCCCAGGGAGATAAAATATCCTACCAAACGTATGCATGAATTTATTATTATGCTTTTTTTGGCTGTAAATACAAACACTGCTTTCTGCCCACAAAAAAAAAAAAGTAAAAAAATAATAAAAAAAGCACAAGCTATGATTTAAAAACAACAAAAAAATTATTTATAATAACGCTGGAAAGTTGGGCTTCGTGCCTGGCAGAGAAAATAATGTCAATTATCCACACAAATAGCTTTGCAAACCTCTCAGTGCCTGCTTTCTGCATGAGCAGCTCGATTCAGAGAAATTAGAGATGGGAAAAGATCTTATTAGAGTATCTCATCTACCTCACTGCCAGCAAAGCTTTGGCCCCCACTGGGTGTTTTCTAGTTAGGTTTGCCCAGGCTGGATTTAAAATGATGGGGGTCTCAAGGGTAACCTGGCTTTTTTTTTTTTTTTTCGGATCTATCTTGTCATTAGGAGGCAGAAATATTGGAATTCTGCTGTGAAAAACACGGACTTGGAGGCTGGTGGCTGGAAAAGCCTCTCACCTGGACTCGACTGAAAGGCAGAGTTGCCTGGGCTCGGCTTTGCAGATCAGTGCTGGGCCCAGTCCTGTTTAATGTCTTTATTGATGATTTAGATGAGGGGATCGAGTCCACCATCAGCAAATTTGCAGATGACACCAAGTTGGGGGGAGTGTGGATCAGCTGGAAGGCAGGAGGGCTCTGCAGAGGGACCTGGACAGGCTGGATCCATGGGCTGATTCCAACGGGATGAGGGTCAAACAGGCCAAGGGCCGGATCCTGCACTTTGGCCACAACAACCCCCGGCAGCTCCAGGCTGGGACAGAGGGGCTGGAGAGCAGCCAGGCAGGAAGGGAGCTGGGAGTGGGGATGGACAGGAAGCTGAACAGGAGCCAGAGTGTGCCCAGGTGGCCAAGAGGGCCAATGGATCCTGGCCTGGAGCAGGAACAGTGTGGCAGCAGGAGCAGGGCAGGGATTCTGCCCCTGGACTCAGCGCTGGTGAGGCCACCCCTGGAGTGCTGTGTCCAGCTCTGGGCCCTCAGCTCAGGAAGGACATTGAGGTCCTGGAGCAGGTCCAGAGGAGAGCAACGAGGCTGGGGAAGGGACTGGAGCACAAGTGAGGAGAGGCTGAGGGAGCTGGGGGGGCTCAGCCTGGAGAAGAGGAGGCTCAGGGGAGACCTCCTCACTCTCTGCAACTCCCTGACAGGAGGGGGGAGCCAGGGGGGGGTTGGTCTCTTTTCCCAGACAACTCTCAGCAAGACAAGAGGGCTCAGGGTCTTCAGCTGTGCCAGGGGAGGTTTAGGTTGGATATTCGAAAGAATTTCTTTACAGAGAGGGTGATCAGCCATTGGAATGGGCTGCCCAGGGAGGGGGTGGATTCTCCGTCCCTGGAGGTGTTGAAGGTGAGAGTGGATGTGGCATCAGTGCCATGGGCTGGGAACCACAGCGGGGTTGGATCAAGGGTTGGACTTGATGATCTCGGAGGTCCCTTCCAACCCAGATGATTCTATGATTCTATGATCTCCTGAGTGGTGAGATCATAGAGATGGGGTTGCCATCAGCCCTTGATGGCCTGGCAGCTCTGGGATGGACAGGACTGGCTTGTTGCTCCTCTTCCTCCTGTCCTTTCTTCCTCTGTGCTGCTTCTGCCCTGAAAAATTTCCCAGTGGGAGCTGTTCCCATCTTCCAGCCCTGGGCTCTGTGCCCGTGGCCCTGCCCAGCCCCTCTTGCAGCCCAGCTGGTTTGATCTCTGGTAGATGTTGCTCTACCACAGACTGGGGTTCCCAACTGAGCTGTTCCCGTGGTGGGTTGGCCTCCCTGAGCACCACATCCACGTGGAAAGCAAAAATTCCCGGAACAGGGCACCCAACCTCCGCCAGCTCACGGGAGACCTTCGGCATGAGTGTCCTGTGAGAATTCTTGGGGTTCCCTTCCAGAGCTCCAGGAGGGTTTGGACAACGCTCTCAGGGATCGGGTGGGATTGTTGGGGTGTCCTGGGCAGGGCCAGGGGTTGGACCTGGTGGGTCCCTTCCAGCTCAGGATGTTCTGTGATTCCATGACCTGCACTTCCCGAGCTCCTCCACACTGAAAGGCCCTTTCCAACGTGGATAAGAAAGTCTCAAGGAGACACAAATCTCTGGGAACTTCCAGGTCATCCTCTTGTGCAGTTGTTCAGCCAAAGGAGCCAAAACATCCCTCTTGTCCCCCTCCCATGGCAACTTTTGGCTCCTCCATGGATTGATTTCTGGTGGAACTCCCCTGCTGACACTCAGCCTGGAGCAGGAGAGTTTTATACATGGGATACGAGGGAAAATTCCTTCCTGGACAGGGTGGTCAGGCATTGGCAGCTGCCCAGGGCAGTGGTGGAGTCCCCATCCCTGGAGGGATTTAAAATCCCTGTGGATGTGGCACTTGGGGACATGGGTCAATGGTGGCCTTGGCAGTGCTGGAGAATGATTGGACTTGATGATCTCAGAGGTCTTTTCCAACCTAAATGTTTCTAGGATTCCATATGGAATTATGGTCCCTGTTGAGGCTGGGCTTGAAAAATCCAGACCCCAAAGGTCCCAGATCTGGGATGTGGCTCCTGCTGGTGGTTCCTCACATTCCCTGTGGCAATAATTCTGCCCCCCCACCAAGGACAAACCCTCCCTGTTCCATTCCCACCTTGGAGCAGCCCAGCCATCCCTGCAGGGGATGCAATTTATATTCTTACAAATTGATCATCTTTCCCCAACACCTCATTTATTTACCATCATTTTATTCCTCTCCAATTCATTCTTACCCCCTCGCTCCATTTCACTTTTCAATTCTCTTATTCCTTTTGGAATAACTAATACTTTAATTTTAATAACTGAAGAAGACGCTGCAGGTTGTAACACCGGAGAGGAGAAAGAAAAAAAAAATCACGAGATGCTGCTGCAATCCCATCCTGGGACTTCCTCGCCCAAGCTCAGCTTGATGGATGGTAAAGAGAAGAGGAGAGATGAGCTAAAGCTTTATTTACCCAGCAGCTCCTCCAGGATCTCAGCAATCAGCTTTGGAATTTGATAGGAACTGCCTGCCCGTGGCTCCCATCCAGCCAAAACATCTCTGACAGCAAAACCCTGTCACATCCTTTTGAAAGGTCACTGTAACCGAGCTCCCTCTATCAACTTATCAGTTCTTTGCTTAAACCAGCTTAAAGAGAGACTTCCCACGGTGAATTAGGGTTGAACAGCGTGTTGTTCTCTGATAAGCACAATCCGTGGGGCCTGAGACACTCTCTGCTCCCAAAATTGCTCTTTGGTGAGGCCCCAAGTTATCTGCAGGGATCAAAATGCATCTGCTCCTCCTCAGGGCACATCAGGGGTAAAGAAGATTTCCTGGGTGTCTTGTTTTGGCCAAAAATACAGTTCTTTCCTCGCTGTTTTTATGCAGAGGTATCAGAATTCTATGAATTTGGGCTGCAGGGGACTTTAAAGGTCCTGCAACAAGTAGGGACATCTTCCACCAGAGCAGGTTGCTCAGAGCCCCATCCAACCTGGCCTTGGCTGTTTGCAGGGATGGGGAATCCACCATCTCCCTGGGCCAGGGTTTCACCACCCTCACTGTAAAAAACATCTTCCTTATTGTGGCAGGATAGTCCCACCCTGAGCAGCCCCAAGATCCCATCCAGCTGTGAATCCAGCTGTGAACCGGCTGTGAATCCAGCTGTTAATCCAGCTGTGAATCCAGCCATCCTGCTGGATCAACTGGTGGATCCAGGGCCTTGTCTGGGTGTGAAACAAGAGTCAGCCTTAAGAGAGTTAACTAAGATAGGCACCCCAACATCTAGTCTGCCTGAACTACCAAGACTCATTCTGTTCTGCCACTGGACCAAAACTCAGAAGAATGCCAGAAGCAGCATCCAGTAGGCCTGGGAGTAATAAATTAGGATAAAATAGACATTTGAATAGGAGAAATAGGCCTGGAGCCAAGGCTTTCTCCAAACTTCAGTGAGCAGGTCAAGAACAATGGGAAGGTAGAGAGGTCAGACCGATGGAGATGAGAAGAAGACCCCAAAACCCGGGCTGAAGGCCAGAACCCCCACTGAAATTGGGGGCCAAGAAAAGCACCACCCTAAGCTCTGCCTGAGCTCCACCTATCATTAATATGGATAAACAGATGTTGCAATGTGCTGGTTTAAAGGTAAACCAGCAGGGGAGATGAACCCAACTCAAAGGAGAGATTATAAATCAGAATAATAATTTAATAAAATAATACAATAAGTACAATTATACAGACAAGCAATTGGTTTTAACCCACAAACCCCAAATGTGTAACCCAGCACCCTGGGGCATGAACAGAGTGGTGTTCCTTGGGCCCGCTGAGTCCAAAGGAAAAGGAGAGAGAAAAAACCTGTTGGTGAGAGTGCTGGTGCAGTCTGGTCATGAGTGGTGGTCACAGTCTGGTTGAGAGTGGTGGTCACACTCCTTCTCTGGATCCCATGAGTGGTTAAAAAAGTCCCAAGACTCCAAGATTATCTATCCTCCAGTTCAGGTAGGAATGCCCAGTGCCTCCCTCAGGGTGGGGAGTTCCACCCTGGGTGTGAGGACAGGAGCACCCTCCTATCTCACAGGCCTCTGAACACCCAGTTTATAGCCTGAGGGGTCAGGGCTGCTCTGGGCAGAGGGTGTAAATGGTCTGTTGAGAACAGTTTCTGGGCACTGGCATGGAAGGCTCTGGAATACCCAGTTTTGGGTTACACCCATCCAGTGATGAACTGGACCCAGCTGTTCTAACCAGGACATGCAATCATAAGAATATGTATAAGAATCATATATGAAAATTGTATAAAACCCCTGATTTTGTGTACCTCTGAGTAAGCTTTCTGTGGTGCAAACCACACTTGCTCCCATCGTTGTAATAAATACCTTGCTGCTCAAAAGATCCAAAGTCTCTGAGCAGTTCTTCGCACTGGATTTTCGACATCAGTGTTAACTCTGCTAAAACCATCCTGGCTCATCCCACTTGGAACACACCCCCTGCTGTTGGAAGTCTGAGGTGCCAGAGGAGCTGGGAGCTGGCCTGGGAAGGTGTCACTGGCACTCAGTCACTTTATCCTAGAAAATCCAGTCCCCTCTCCTGCAGTCAGGATCTTCTGGCACAACCTTTCCTGGGGGAGGGGTGGAGATTCCTGCCTTGGCCGGGGACACCCCCAAGGTGACTCCTCAGAGTTACATCAAATCTCTCCTTCATAATCATTTCTTTTTGCCAGCTTTGATATAACTGCTGCAATAATTGCTTTGTCACAGTGCACTAGACCACTTCATGCTCTATTAGACTCTACGAGTAGATTTTTAGTTTATGTTGTTTTAGTGTTTATGTTGTGTAGGAAATAGTTCTGATTAAGGTTTTTTTGTCTGATCGTTCATATAAAATAAAATATCCATTTTATGTGAATATTCTCGTTTCTCCATCGTTAAAACCTGCGGGACAAAGTGGTTTAATCCCTCTATAAATCCTTCAAATTTAAAACAGTAACACAGTCCAGGGCTAAGATGGGATTCAGCCTCACTTAAACCCTTCCCTGAGAAGGGGTTTAGAAAGCCAGGGAGTCCTTCCTGCACCTTGAGACTCACTATCAAGGCTTTGCTGTTCAGAACTTTATCTGAGCCTTCCACTCTCCTGTGACACTTGTATCTAAATAAATATCTATATAAATAAATATCTCTATATAGAGATATACATTATATATTATATATATTATATATACAATATATATAATATATAATATATTATATATAATATATTATATATTGTATATAATACATTATATATTATATATTATATAATATATTACATATATTATAATAATACATCTCATAATATTATAATGTATAATATTATCACAATATATATTTTAATATTATAATGATATTTATTATATATATTGTAATAATATATATCTATATATAAAAATATATAAATATATCTATATATCTATAAATAAATCTATATAAATATATCTATATGAATAAATATCTATTATATATAATATATACCTATATAAATAAATATCTATAATATATAAAATATATAAAAATAAATACCTATAATATATATTACATAAATAAATATCTATAATATATATTATAGATATATATAAAAAATATCTATATCTATATAAACAAAAATTTTCTTCCTTATATCTAGTCTAAATCAACCCTCTTTTAGCTCAAAACCATCACCCCTTGTCCTGTTGCAACAGGACAAAGTTTGTCCCCATCTTTCTCCTGGGCTGTCCCAGTTCAGGACCACTGCAAACCAGTTTAGGGGTCATTCTGAGACCTTCTAACTACAAGGTCTGTGCAGCTGGAAATCCTATCTGGTCATGGAGATGTTTTTTGCTCCGGGTTGGACCTCAAAAGCAGGATATCAGAGCACGGTGGGGAGTAAGTGGGATGTTTTTCCAGGCTGGAAATCCTGAACCCAACCTGTGTATGGGCAACAACATCATTTTGGGGAGGCAAGAATTGGATTGAATCGAATTAGAATTGAATTGAATTGAAATTAATTGAATTGAAATTAATTCAATTGAAATTAATTGAAATGAATTGAATTTATCTTAATTGAAATTAATTGAAATTAATTGAAATTATTTGAATCATTGAAGGTCCCTCACACCTTCACCTGAAGCTGCTCCTTCCCCCACCTTTTGCAAGTGTGAGTCCAACAGCCACTCTCAGATCTCAGTCTGGATTCATGTTGTCAGTCTCTGTAAAATCACTCTGAATGTTAATTCTGGGGTTTGAGTCTTCCTTGTCCTGCCTTTCCTTCTGGGATGGGGCTGGCAGGGAGTGCAGGAAACCCATCCTGGCCTGGAGGCTCCTCTCAGCCTCTCTGAAACCATCTCACCAACACTCCCAAGACGAGTTTAGAGGTCTCTTCAAACCCAAATCATCCTAAATTGTCTCTGAAAAGGTTCTTGTGAAGTGCCACTGGTTAATTCCGTGTTAAAGAGATGCAGATTCCCATTATCCTGGTGTAAGTGCAGGGAACAACACTGGTCTCTCCAGGGAACAACACTGGTCTCTCCAGGTTTTTGTGGATGCAGCAGGGGCAGAATTCCCCTCTTTGCACGTTTGGCTGGATCCCACCTGATCCACACTGAACATACACATATTAGAGGAATTCTTTGGCTTTTCCCATAATCCCACATCCCGTTGCCCTTCACACCCTACAGACCCTGCTCCTGGTCCTCCCCCACCCAGCCTTGCAGCTCCTGACTGCCCTTTCCCACCAGGAATGTCACAGCTCCCGTCAAACGAGTCACTCGCTGTCCCAGTTAGAACAGCTGGGACCAGTTCATCACTGGATGGGTGTAACCCAAAACTGGGTATTCTAGAGCCTTCCATGCCATTGCCCAGAAACTGTTCTCAACAGACCATTTACACCCTCTGCCCAGAGCAGCCCTGACTCCTCAGGCTGTAAACTGGGTGTTTAGAGACCTGTGAGACAGGAGGGTGCTCCTGTCCTCACACCCAGTGTGGAACTCCCCACCCTGAGGGAGGCACTGGGCATTCCTGCCTGAACTGGAGGAGAGATAATCTTGGAGTCTTGGGACTTTTTTAACCACTCGTGGGATCCAGAGAAGGACTGTGACCACCACTCTCAACCAGACTGCAGTCCCCACTCCTGACCAGACTGCACCAGCACTCTCACCAACAGGTTTTTTCCCTCTCCTTTTCCTTTGGACTCAGGGGGCCCAAGGAACACCACTCTGTTCCTGCCCCAGGGTGCTGGGTTATACATTTGGGTTTTGTGGGTTAAAACCAATTGTTTGTCTGTATAATCGTACTTATTGTATTATTTAATTAAATTGTTATTCTGATTTATAATCTCTCCTTTGAGTTGGGTTCGTTTCCCCTGCTGGTTTACCTTTAAACCAGCACAGCTCTGCTCCTCAAGCTTTTCCTACCAAAGGATGGAGTGAGAGGGATCAATAGGAAGCTGGAGCCCTTCCCTGGCCCACCTTGTTCCATGTCCTGCTCTCAGCCAGCACCTCTGTGGCAAAGGATTGGGCACTTCTTCACTCCATAACCTTGCTGTGCACACGGATCCAGAGGGATTGAGCTGCTCCAGGGAGTAGAACTGGGTAGATCTCAAAACTGTGATATTAAAACACAAAACCCCAAACCTGGCTCAGTTCCCCCAAATCCCAACTCCCCTGCCCTGATCCTGAGTCCTTGTAGCACATCAGTGCCCACTCAACAAGGACAATACGTGTCCCTCCCTCCACATCCCCGGCTTGGCTTAATCAGGATCCAGCTTTTCTCCCAACAATTAAAAGCCTGAGCAGCTCCTGCACTCCAGAGCCAGGAATAAATGCAGCAGATCTAATCCTACATCTCCTGCACTCCAGAGCCAGGAATAAATGCAGCAGATCTAATCCTAGGACCTGTTCCAAGCTCTCCCTTTGTCACTCCTCCGCTGGGAAACCTTGGGGAAATCAGGCCTTTCCTCCCCTCAGCACCTCCTCTGACACAAACAAACCCCAGGGGAGGTTTTGGGGCTCTTCTGAAGGTAAATCATGAAACTCAAGACCCTGAGGAATTAATTGCACAGAGATTCAGAGATTTACCCAGTGACGGGGCAGATGTTGCAACCTCCTCTCAGATCCAACCTGGTATCTCCTCCAAAAGGTCATTTCTGTCCTCCTAAATGTCCCTGAACACCCCTTTGATGCCTTGGTCAAGCTGGAGGAGCAAATATCTCTTCCCACCTCCTTTCCCATTTATTTACCATTGTTTTATTCCTCTTCAATTAATTCCCATCCCTCACTTGATTTCACTTTATAATTCTCTTATTCCTTTTTTAATAACTTATATTCTTACTAATTGACCAAGGAGCTCAAGGGTAGGAGTATTTTTTTTTTCCTTTTAATAATCCATTTTATTGCTGCTCCTCATTTCCTATTCTCTCGCTGTCCTGGCTCTCTGATGTAACCCAGGAGTGGATTTTCTCATTTCCAGTCCCCCTGCCTGCAGCCAAAAAATTCATAAATCCGAGCAGGAAAATTAAAATAGCAATAATAATAATGATAATAGTAACAATAACAACAAGAAGAGTGGATAAAGATGAAACTGTAGCAGTCTGAAGGCAGAAAAATGGCCATTAACACCAGGGAGCTCTGAGAGCTCATGTGGTGCCATGGATTGATCCAGAGGTTTGTAAACAGGAACATCCTCCATTGGACTCTGGAGGAGTTTTTATTTATTACATTATTTATTAAATTATTTATTACAGTCTCCAAATTTCAGGCACTTGAGCTCTTCTGAATAGTCAAGTCCTCCAAGACCTGCTGGGAGAGGTTTGAGTACCCAAGTGTTTGCTCCAAGACGTGGAAAAAAGGGATTTGGCCCATGGGTGGAGGATTTGGTGACTCCCAACCACCCAGCCCTTCTCCAATCCATCATCTTCCTTCAAAAGAGTATCCAAGAGCATCCTGGATTGTCCCAGCCCTGGTGTGGCAGCAGGACCAGGGCAGGGACCGTCCCCTGGGGTCAGTTTTGGGCCCCTCAGGACAAGGACATGGAGGGGCTGGAGCGTGTGCAGGGAAGGGAACGGAGCTGGGAAGGGGCTGGAGCAGCAGGAGAGGCTGAGGGAGCTGGGGGGGCTCAGCCTGGAGAAAAGGAGGCTCAGGAGGGACCTTCTGGCTCTGCAACTCCCTGACAGGAGGGGGGAGCCGAGGGGGGGTCGGGCTCTGCTCCCAAAAAACAAGCAACGGGACAAGAGGAAATGGCCTCAAGTTGTGCCAGAGGAGGTTTAGGTTGGATATTGGGGAAAATTTCCTCCTGAAAAAGGTTGTCCAGCCCTGGCACAGCTGCCCAGGGCAGTGTTGGAGTCCCCATCCCTGGAGGGATTTAAAATCCCTGTGGATGTGGCACTTGGGGATGTGGGTCAGTGGTGGCCTTGGCAGTGCTGGGGAATGGTTGGATTGGATGATCTCGGAGAGCTTTTCCAACTTTAATGATTCCAGGATTCTGAGCTCTGTAAAACACCTTCCAACTCTCTACACTGACCTACAAGTCAGGGACAAACCTCCAGCATGGAAATATTTACCATCACCCTCCCAAAACGGGGTGAGACCCACACCCAGGAGGCTTCTCCCATCTCACCACCCGGCGACTCAACCCTCCCACAGCTCCTTCCAGACGTGGTGCCTTCCAACAGACCTTTCCCCAGCTCTGTCTGCCCATCCTGGGACACCCTTTCCCCCCTTTCTTCCAGCCTGAACCGTGAACAGGGTTAACACCCGCATGGAAAAGGAGCCTGGAAACATTCCTGACAAACTGCTGCAGGTCCCTCTGCTTTTTACGGCCTCGATTATTCTGCTCCGACGCGGGTTATTGGCTCATTAGTATTTAAATCAGCTGATAATAAAGCGAGAGAGATTCCTTCTGACACGGGCTCTCCATCCCCTCTCGGCGGCCGGGAGGCGATAATGGGGCCAGTTGATGCATTTTCTGTCCGACAAGCTGTGATTTTTCACAGAGCAGGGGCCGGGCGGTTCTGGAGGTGATGAATATTTTGCCAGGCACAAAGGGAGGATTAGGGAGCTTATTGCGGGACGGGAAAACGAGCTGTGAGGGAGACACACTGGCGGGTGGCTTTTTTTTTTAATGGACAATCCAGCGAGGGAGGAGAGCAGGGGGATGAGTTTTAAGCAGCTTTGATGGCACAGAGACACGGTCGCTGCCACTCAGCAGCCAAGTGTCACAACTCCGAGTTAAAAAAGAGGCGGGATGGGGAGAGGAGAGGAAAAAGTGGGAAGATGGAGCGGTTTTGGGGTTGTCTTCTCCTTCCCTGCCCGTTTAAACACTTATTTAAGCACTTGCTCTCAATTTAAACACTTGACTTGGCCCTTTTAGAGGAGAAAAGAGCAGATTTACAGCTTTCCATTGGAGATCTTGTTTGTAATTTGCCACCTTCGACATGGGCTTTTACAAGTCCTTTTCCGTGGATTTAGGAAGTTTCAGGTCTTCGCCTCAGTAATCCAAAAATTAACCTCATTTTCTCTACCTGCCAGGCAGTTACAGCCCGGGGGGGATTCTTGTTTAAGACATGAATTACTCCCATAGATTGGAGGGAAATAAATGTGCAGATGGGATGTCTGGCTCTGCACAAGAACATTGGACTCTTGCTTTGGGGTGAAGGTCATTCTGAGGATCTGTAAATTCATATTCACCCATATTCCTGCTGCACTGAGGGGGCTCAGCATTGCTGTCTATCCAAGAACTTGGATTTACTTGGTGTCCAGCTGAACATTTCACCCCAGAAGCCCAAAGGTTGGGCGCAAAAATGGTGGAAGTCACCTCAGAAGTGGAGATCCTCGTGGATCCTCATGGAGAGGGAGACCTCAAAGGGCACAAGCTGCCCTGTCATTCCCACACATCAGAACAAGCACTGGGAATAACTGGATTTGGGTCTCCTTGGGTTGGGAATCAGGAATGGGCTCCAGCAGCTTTAGTGGCCTCCTGAAGGCCACTCAGATGATGAACCACTTCTGCACAGGAGCTTGGCAGTGTTTTCATTTTCCACCCCAAGTGGGAGGGACAGAGACCTGATTTCACCCAAACAATGCCCAAAATTTCCAGCAGGAATTTCCTCTTGGGAGGTGAAGCAAAGTTGAACTTTGAGGATCCCGGTGGGTCCCTTCCAACCCAGGATACTCTGTGATTCCATGATCTCTTCCTACACCCCGCAAAGGTAAAAACCCACCACCCCCCCCTGTGCTGGAGGAAGGTTTTTTCTCTCTCTTTCTCCATTCCTGCAGGGAATTTGTATTTGTAGGGGGTGCCTGTGCCTGGAAAAGTGCCAGAATTCCTGGATTGAAATGCCCACCTGCCTCTCCAGCTGCTGAATCTGCCTCTTTACGTCACATCCAGCCCTGGGCTGGAAGCACTTCAACTCCCCAAAAGGGGGATGTTCTCAGATTCCTCCTCTCTCCCAGCTGGATAAAAGAGATCCAGGTGCCTGTTTAGGGTTAATAGAGGAAAATTGTTCTGGATTGTCTCCAGTGGTGTGATTCCATGAAGAAAAATCTAGTGGAAGGTGTCCCTGCCCATGGCAGGGGGTGGAACAGGATGATTTTTAACGTCCCTTCAACCCAAATCATTCTGTGAATCTATGAAAGAAAATTACTAAAATTAAAACAAAACAACAAAAAAAAAAAAAAGAAAAAAATTAAGATTAAAATCCCCAAAACTTCAACCTCAGACCCTCTGTGCAACTCTTCATTTCCAAATAAAAAATCTTCAAAACACAAGTTCTTTGCCCTCCTGTGCAGCTCTTGCTGTGATAAGGAGACTTTATCCCACTCATCCCAGGATAGTGAAGAGCAGCAGCTGGAATAGGGGAAAAAACCAATATATAATAAAATTATTATTATTGAAAAGAGGCTATTTTGTCACTGCCATGAGAGCCTGGAAGCATCATCCTGCTTTTCCAGGCCTTGGCAGCAGAGCTGGGCTGCTGTGGCCACAGAGCCATTCCTGCATCCCCATGTTGTTCTTCCAGGCAAAGCTTAATTAGTTGTCACAACTAATTAGAGCTGCGGTGCAAAGGGTGGTCTCCAGCCACTGGAATAACTTCTGGAATGAGATTCCACGCTGGGATGGGTGATCAGGTGTGTGGACATCTGCCCAAGGATTTGGGAGGTGGATGTTCATGTCCCTACAGTTTTCATGGATGGCCTTG
Organism: Neopelma chrysocephalum; assembly: GCF_003984885.1. Taxonomy (NCBI): domain Eukaryota; kingdom Metazoa; phylum Chordata; class Aves; order Passeriformes; family Pipridae; genus Neopelma; species Neopelma chrysocephalum. The sequence continues at coordinate 962,049 of NW_020897836.1, read as the reverse complement.
GCCAAAGCTGGTGCTGCCCAATGGGATTCCTCTGGATAACCCCATCTGTGGCCCCTCAGCATCTTCCTTAAATGTCTGGGAAACGGAGAGGGGGATCCTCTGCTCTCTCAGGGCAGGAAAATTCCCATTTTCAGCCAAGAAAATTCCCCTCCCATCCTCTACCCCTTTGCCAGTTTGGTGCCCCTGTCCCGGGGGACACAAAGGTCAGGTGGGATCACAGTGGGAAAAGCAAGACCAAAGGGATGATCCATCTTTTCTCTTGGCACCTGAAGCCTGTGGTGGAAAAGGGAAGAGTCCTCCTTTCTCAGAGATAAAAGGGAAATGAGCTGAGCCTCTTCCAAGCCCCTTTCCTGCTCCTGACAGAGGAGCAATCACATCCCAGCCTGGAGCAGCAGAAGGATGGCACCGATCCCACTCATCCAGCAGCTGTTCTTCCCGAGGCTGGAAGGCAGCAATCAGTCAAAATTAACACTGTGTGAATGCCTGAGGGAAGGGATCCTCACTGCCCACAGAAATGGGAGAGGGAAGGGGAAAAAACAGCTGGAGAGAAGAGGGGATGAAGGAAAAGGGGGGTTTTTGCCTCCCTCCTTAATCAGGGTTTGGGAATATCCGTGTTTAAACCCCTGCTCTGCCACAGGTTTGCTGTGTTAACAGGGATCAGAGTTTTAGGGATGATGGAGCAGCTCTTGCTCCTCCTTGGGACATCCCAAAGTCCCTGATTGGCCTTCCCTGTGGGCAGCCACCCCATGTCACCCTGAAATTGGGGACAAGTAGCTCTGCCAGGCAGGGTGACAAAGGGAAAACCTGCAAAAAAGCAGGAGAGAGAAGGAGAAAACTCAGCTGGAAAGAACAGCTCCGTGTAGGTGATGAAGGAAAAGGAGGATTTTCGCCTCCCTCCTTAATCAGGGTTTGGGAATATCCGTGTTTAAACCCCTGCTCTGCCACAGGTTTGCTGTGTTAACAGGGATCAGAGTTTTAGGGATGGCGGAGCAGCTCTTGCTCCTCCTTGGGACATCCCAAAGCCCCTGATTGGCCTTCCCTGTGGGCAGCCACTCCATGTCACCCTGAAATTGGGGACAAGGAGCTCTGCCAGGCAGGGTAACAAAGGGAAAATCTACAAAAAAAGAGGAGAGAGAAGGAGAAAACTCAGCTGGAGAGAAGAGCTCCATGTAGGGGATGAGGGAAAAGGAGAATTTTCACTTCTTCTTAGTTGGAGTTTGGAAATATCCGTGTTTAAACCCCTGCTCTGCCACAGGTTTGCTGTGTTAACAGATCAGAGTTTTAGGGATGATGGAGCAGCTCTTGCTCCTCCTTGGGACATCTCAAAAGCCCCTGTTGGCCTTCCCTGTCACCCTGAGGTTGGGGACAAGCTGCTCTGCCAGGCAAGGGGACAAAGGGAAAATCTATGTCCCCAATGAGGGAGGTAAATCTGAGTCAGGAATTCTGGTCCTGAATTTTAGTTTGGAAAAGGGACAGTGTTCTCACCAAAAATAGACCCAGTTCTCCTGTTCCACGGTGGGGTTGGTGCCATTTCTTCTTTTCTGGGGCATTGCAAAGGTCACTGGCTGGCTCTGGATCCACCAGGAGTGATCCTGGAGAAAGAAAATTGGAGTCTCCCAGGGTGGTTGATGTGACAGGACCCAGGGAACGGCTGGAGCTGTGCCAGGGCAGGCTCAGGTTGGATCTCAGGGAAAGGTTCTTCCCCCAGAGGGTGGTTGGGCACTGCCCAGGCTCCCCAGGGCAGTGGGCACAGCCCCAAGGCTGCCAGAGCTCCAGGAGGGTTTGGACAACGCTCTGAGGGACAGGGTGGGATTGTTGGGGTGTCCTGGGCAGGGCTGAGGGTTGGACTGGATGGTCCTGGTGAGTCCCTTCCAGCTCAGGACACTTTGTGGTTCTGTGGGAGAGGAGCTGGATGGTTTCACTGCCATTCCCTGCAGAGAGATGTTCCTCAGCTCCTTCCATCCCCAAACCAATCCTGGGATGTGACATCGTCCTTAAGGTGCCACAAGCCCTGTGTAAAGCCAAGCAGGGGCTGCAGGGCCATTCCCATGGGAGCTGTTTAACTCCAGAAATGCTGAGTAGGAAGGGACCCACAAGGACCATCCAGCCCAACCCTCAGCCCTGCACAGGCCCAGCCCCAAGAGTCCCACCCTGTGCCCCAGAGGATCAGCCAAACCCTCCTGGAGCTCTGGCAGCCTTGGGGCTGTGCCCACTGCCCTGGGGAGCCTGGGCAGTGCCCAACCAGCCTCTGGGGGAAGAACCTTTCCCTGAGATCCAACCTGAGCCTGCCCTGGCACAGCTCCAGCCATTCCCTGGGTCCTGTCCCTGGTCCCCCCAGAGCAGAGCTCAGTGTCAGTCCCTCCATAGAAAATCAGAGCAACAGACTCTCTCTGTGTTCTCTCTTCAGACAAATCCACGAGTCTGAATCTCTTTTTTCCCCCCAGTTTGACTCTGGTTATTTTTCTCCCTTCTGAACTCGGCAGAACATTCCCTGCTTTGCTTCCTGCAGGATCTCAGGCATCTCAAAGCTCCCTCCTCTCTCCGGACAGAGCCCGAGCAAACAACATCCACGATCCGAGCTCCTCTCCGAAAAGAAAGAGGAATGTTCTTCCCGGTGCTCCGCGTGCGGTGTGAGAGGGATCCCTGCCGAGAAAGCCCCGCAAATGAATAGCGACAGGCACCTCCCACCTTGGCAGCGCTTCCCGGCGCTTCCCGGCGCTTCCCGAGCCTCCCACGGTGGCATCGCTTCCCTAATCGCCTTCAGCAGCGTGGGCAGCAGCCACCTCCCCTTCTGCTTCCCCTTCTGCCAGGACAGATGTGGCCTCCCGGTCTTCCCATTTCCAGCAGGATTTGGGGGCTGAGATAGTTTTGTGAACACCAGTTTTTTCCCGGGAAATCCCAGGGATGCTCAGCTTTGCTGTTCCTGCACAGCAAGGGAACCCTCAACCAGAAAAAAGGTCATTGCTGAGTGATGTCCTTCATTATCTCCAGTCCTTGTTCCCTTTCCTTTCCTTTCCTGAAATTTCCTTTCCTTTCCTGAAATTTCCTGACATTTCCTTTCCTTCCCAAACCTTCCCTTCCCAAACCTTCCTAAACTTTCCCTTCCCTTCCCAAACCTTCCCAAACTTTCCCAAACCTTCCCTTCCCCCTTCCTTTCCTTCCCAAACCTTCCCAAACTTTCTCAAACCTCCCCCTCCCAAACCTTCCCAAACCTTCCTAAACATTCCCTTCCCAAACCTTCCTAAACCTTCCCTTCCCAAACCATTCCCTTTCCCTTTCCCTTCCCCTTCCCCTCCCTTTCCTTCCAATAGGTTTCTCTATCTATAAAAATACAGAATAATTAAGGTTGGAAAATCCCTCCAAATTAATCATCCAGTCCAACAATTCCCCCAGCACTGCCAAGGCCACCCCTGACCCACGTCCCCAAGTGCCACAGCCGCACCTTTGGAACCCTTCCGGGGGTGGGGACTCCATCCCTTCCCTCTCCCAAGCCACGTTGGGGTGAGAAGCACAGAGCAAAGCCGAGATCAGGGATTTGAGGAGCAAAAGGAACGACTTGGGGGGTGTTTTCATCCTTCCCCACGAGTCTGGATGTGGCTGCAGGCAGCAGAGCCCTTCCTTCTGCCAGGGAGGGGGACACACAGGGTGGAGACCATGGAGCACCCCCTGAGGAATCCTATGGTGAATCCCACTCTTCCTGCATAGTGGGGTATTCCTGCATCAGCCAGCATGGAAAAAAAAACCCAAACCCCCTCCCTGTAACATTCCAACCCCGGAGCTGCAGCTCATGGGCTCAGCCAGGAGTTTTACTTTAAAATATGGATTTCGGGTTCTTTAACACCTCGAGAAAGTGCCGAGGCAACGAGGCACAGACTTGTTCCCAGAGGTGCTTTTATTAACTGGGGGGAGAAAATAAGGGAACTTGGCAAAAGTTCAAAAAGGGCACCCCACAAACTGGGCAAAAATGTTCCACCACAATCCCGACCCAGCCCAGGCTGATCCACAGCATCAAAACCAAAATCCAACCCCTGCAGCTCCCAAAGCCACCCCGAGCATCAGGAAAGGGGCAGGGAAAGAGGAGCAGAGGGAGGGGCAGTGACCCCACTGTCCCTGCCAGTCTGGGCTGGGTGAGGGCCTGCAGGAGCTGTGGGGTGTTATAGGGCAGTGCCTCACTGTCCCTCCAGGAGCTGTGGGGTGTTATAGGGCAGTGCCTCACTGTCCCCATATGAGCTGTGGGTGTTATAGGGCAGTGTCCTCACTGTCCCAGTCTGAGTTGTGGGGTGTTATAGGGCAGTGTCCTCACTGTCCTTCAGGAGCTATGGGGTGTTATAGGGCAGTGTCCTCACTGTCCCTGTGAGCTGTGGGGTGTTATAGGGCGGTGTCCTCACTGTCCCTGTGAGCTGTGGGGTGTTATAGGGCAGTGTCCTCACTGTCCCCATGTGAGCTGTGGGGTGTTATAGGGCAGTGTCCTCA
>NW_020897836.1:956279-957566 GCF_003984885.1 Neopelma chrysocephalum | reverse complement strand
CGTGAGGTTCAACCCATCCCTTCCCCCTCCGCACACACAGAGCAGGTGGTTGATTCAACCCATCAATCAACCAACCCAGGGAGATACAAATCCAGACTCCAACACGCGCCCAAAGCAAATCAACAACCCGGTTTCCAGGCTGGAAACATCTTCGTTTTCCTAAGAAAGCCTCCCGCTCCTCCTAATTCCTCGGGATTGCATTTGCAGCCTTTTCTCTGCTGTGGGAAATAAGCTGTTCCATTTTAATTGGGAAGAATCTGCAGAAAGAACCGGTTTAAATGCATTTTGGGCCCACCCAGAGCAAAGCCCAAAGACTGGAAGGAGATTAAAATTGCAGCATTGCCCCTTCAAATCGGGGGAAAAAAATATCATTTCCGGATGCACAGTGATGGGATATTGTTGGTTTTTATTTTTTTTCCTCTCTCAGAGGAAAGGTTTCAGCTTGTTGCTTCCCTCCCCTCGTTTTAATTGTGGTGTAATCACCACATTTTTCTAAAATTTGAAAAGCAGCAGCGCTGGAAAAAAAAAGAAAAAATCAAAATATTCCGTGTGATGAAACGATTCCGACTGAACTGCTGCTACTGTTTCAGAATAATTTATAAAACCAGCACCGCCCCCCCCAAAAAAAATCCTATAAGTGGCTTTTGATCAAATGACTGGAAAACTGCTTCTCTGAGATCCACTGGAGCCAAATCTCCATTTTCCAGCATAATCAGCTCTTTGACCAAACGTCATTCCAAGTGCTGGAGTGGCCCCTCTGCTCCTTATCAAGGCGTTAAGAGGGAACGTGCCCAGCTGGGCGTGCTCTTAATGGGGCAATTTGCTGCTCGTTTCCCATTATCAGATGGAGCGGGAGACAAACTTCTCCCCGTTAACGGGAACCCCGCGGGGACAATGGATTTCCACGGGGTTTATTCCCCCCACCAGCCCCTGGCAATGGATTTCCGCGGGTTTTATTCCCCCCACCAGCCCCCGGGCAATGGATTTCCACGGGTTTTATTCCCTGAATGTTCCTTTGCCTCCTGTTGTTCCAGGAAATCTTTCTGAGCTCCCATTGCCCGTGTTTATGTTCTCAGACTGGAGTGGTGGAAAGGGTTGGGGCATCAAGGCTGAAGGTCCCAACCTCATCCTTGCAGCATCCAAGACTTTCCATGCAATTGGCTCCTTCCTTCCTCCAAGACTTTCCACAAAATCATCTCCTTCCTTCCTTCAAGACTTTCCAGGCAATCAGCTCCTTCCTCCAAGACTTCCCACGAAATCATCTCTTTCCTCCAAGACTTTCCACGT
>NW_020897836.1:955954-956269 GCF_003984885.1 Neopelma chrysocephalum | reverse complement strand
CCAAGACTTCCCACGAAATCATCTCTTTCCTCCAAGACTTTCCACGTAATCCTCTTCCTTTCTCCAAGACTTCCCACGAAATCATCTCCTTCCTTCCTCCAAGACTTTCCATGCAATCTTCCTCCCTCCAAGACTTTCCATGCAATCTTCCTCCCTCCAAGACTTTCCATGAAAATATTCTCTTCCTTCCTCCAAGACTTTCCACAAAATCATCTCCTTCCTCCCTCCAAGACTTTCCAAACAATCAGCTCTTTCCTTCCTCCTCCAGGACTTTCCAGGCAATCAGCTCCTTCCTTCCTCCAAGACTTCTCACGA
>NW_020897836.1:953293-955944 GCF_003984885.1 Neopelma chrysocephalum | reverse complement strand
GACTTCTCACGAAATCATCTCCTTCCTTCCTCCTCCAAGACTTTCCATGCAATCAGCTCCTTCCTTCCTCCAAGACTTCCCACAAATTCATCTCCCTCCTCCAAGACTTTCCATGCAATTGGTTCCTTCCTTCAAGGAGAGGATGATACAGTTGAGGCTGCGGAGATTTTTCATGAAAAAGGGTGGAAGACCACACCAAGGATGGTCCTGGGGACGGGCGAGGAGCAGCACCAGTGGGACAGAGCGCTGTGGAAGGACTTTCCTTGGAAAAGGAACGAGCAGCTCGTGCCTCGAGCCTCCCACCCCGAGCCCAAAGCACTCAAGGAGCTCGTTTGTCAACAGGCAGGAGCCTTTGATTCCCCTCATCCCTCCGGGAAGATCAGACGGGTAAAGTAATGGGTATTTACTCTTCTCCGCTTGTGTACACAACAGGATTGTGTTCCCTTTGATGGCAGCTCGGCTCTAATTACCCTCATTAACAAAGCCGGGCTTTAACTCGTGTGTGTGATATGCCTGCCCTCCTAAATACCCCTTCCTTTGACTTCTCTGAGGTTTAGCCTCCCAAAAAAGGCGCTTTTTTTGGCGTCCCGGAGCCGGGAATGTTCCCAGCTCGGCGGGATCCAAGAGATCCTGGTGGCGTCTCCTTGATGGGGCTCGTCTTGCCGCGGATCCAATTTTGTGTGCTCATCAAAGCAGGCGGTGTGTGGTGGGAGCAGCATATGCCACGGCAGATGGCACCGACGCAATTCCAGGGGAGTGAAATCACTCATCTGCTCTCCCCTGCCTTTGGACAGACCGGGAATGCTGCGGGAGAGGAAAGGGAGATGGAGCGACCAGGGAAAATTAGGTGAGCTCGGAGTATCTCCGTCGTCTGGAGCCGGCAAAGAGGAGCTGGAGCGTGTGCAGGGAAGGGAACGGAGCTGGGGAAGGGGCTGGAGCAGCAGGAGCAGCTGAGGGAGCTGGGGGAGCTCAGCCTGGAGAAAAGGAGGCTCAGGGGGGACCTTCTGGCTCTGCAACTCCCTGACAGGAGGGGGGACCCAGGGAGGGAGTCGGGCTCTGCTCCCAGGGAACAAGGGACAGGAGGAGAGGGAACGGCCTCCAGCTGTGCCAGGGGAGGCTCAGGTTGGACATCAGGAGGAATTTCTCCATGGAAAGGGTGGTCAGGCATTGGCAGGGGCTGCCCAGGGAGGTTTGGAGTGCCCAGCCCTGGAGGTGTCCAAGGAATGACAGGACGTGGCACTGAGTGCTCTGGGCTGGGGGACAAGGTGGGATCGGGCACAGAGGGGACTGGATGATCTCAGAGCCCTTTTCCAACCTCAGTGATCCTGGGATTCTCTGACCCACGGCCTGACAGCCCCTGCTGTTGCTCTGTAACAGGTCACCAGCTGCAACCCCACTCCCAGCAGCCAGAACTGGTGCCTCTTCTCCTGGTCAACCCCACTGGTGTTGAAGAGACACCCCAATTTCTCTTCCTTGTAGCATTCAAAAATACAATATCTGCAGAGAGGGAACTGAGCAGCCTCTGCAAAAAGCCATCAACTACGAAAGCTGGGGAAAAACCCTTTTCACTGCCCTCATCCTTGTGGATTCTTCCTGCCTTCTCCAGCAGAATGGAAGAGACTCCTTGCATGATGTTATCACCTGTCCTGCCAGAGAATCCACATCCTAATCTCATCAGACCTCTGCATAATACCCCCTGTGTCCCCCTTTTTCATATGTATATCCAATACCTAACCTCCCCTATAAATCCCCCGGGATAAAATAGGGTTTCTCCCATGAGGTAATTCCTGAGATCCCAAAAATGTGTTAACCTGGGTTTTCCCCTTCCCTCATCCTTGTGAAACCCCCCCGGTTTTAATACAACGAATATATAAACCCCCTGTTAAATATGTAAACCCTGAACCCTTTAAATATGAACTTGTGAGTCCAAATAAACCATTCCAGTTTCTTGCCTCCAAACTGGGATCGTGTTGGCATTATTGACTCTCTACACTTCCTGACTGGGATAGTCTGGGCTTGTTGCTGTTCCACACTGAGCCTTCAAACCCAAGCCCAGGCCTGCCCAGAGCCCCCAGAGCAGCCAAGTGCCTGTGACCCTCTGGCTTTGTTGGCCAGAGAGAACTTCAGGAGCTGGACTTGGAAAACAAAGGAATCAGAAAAATGGACTGAATTCTCCAAGGGTCCTTCTTGAGTGACCACATGGGGCTTGGTCCGACCACCTGCTGCGATCCAAAGGGATTGTCTGGATAAAAGCGGAGTCTGGCACACGTGACAGGCACCCAACCCCTCTTTGGTGACCCCTGAGCACCTCAGAGCTTCCTCACCTCCGTTTCCAGCAGGGCTTTGCCTCCGGTGCTGAAGATTCCAGCTGGTTTGGGCTGCAGCCCACAAACCATCACACTCTGCTTTCCCAAGTGGACAGCGTTCCTTTGGAACAGAGTTGTCCCAGCAAAGTTTTCCTTTCCTTCCCTTCCCAAACTTTCCCAAACCTTCCCTTCCCAAACCTTCCCTTTGTTTCCCAAACCTTCCCTTCCCAAACCTCCTGTCCCTTCCTTTCCCTTCCCAAACCTTCCCTTCATTTCCCAAACCTTCCCTTCCTTTCCCAAACCTTCCCTTCCTTTCCCAAACCTTCCCTTCCTTTCCTAAACCTT
>NW_020897836.1:947759-953283 GCF_003984885.1 Neopelma chrysocephalum | reverse complement strand
CCCTTCCTTTCCTAAACCTTCCCTTCCTTTCCCAAACCTTCCCTTCCCTTCCCAAACCTTCCCTTCCTTTCCCAAACCTTCCCTTCCCTTCCCAAACCTTCCCTTTCTCTTCCCAAACCTTCCCAAATCGTCCCTTCCCTTCCCAAAGATTCCCTACCCAAATCTTCCCAAACCTTCCCTTCCCTCCCCTCCCTTTCCCTTCCCAAACCTTCTCTTCCCAAACCTTCCCTTTCCCTTCCCAAACCTTCCTTTTCCCTTCCCTTCCTTTCCTTTTCCTTTCCCCTTTCCTTTTCCCTTTCCTCCCCTTCCCAAAACCCTTCAGTGCAACAAATCTCATTCCTCTGGGATGAGGAGCCCCAAATTCCCTGAGAGAAACTCTGGGAGCCGCAGCTGGAAGGGCACTGGAGCCCCTCCCATCCCAGGGGAGGGGATCCTTTCCATCCTACAGCCCCATCCCCGGATCTCGCCAGCTGATTATCCTTAAAGTGGGATAATTGATGTTTGGGAAGAGGGGATTTTCCTCCTGGGATCTCCTTTGCCAGGAGGGAGGTTCAAGCAGCAAACTGAGCTCTAAAAGCAGCCTGGGAGGACACATTTCACTTGCCCTTTGGACTCCCTTCCTTTGGCTTTATTTATTTCTTTGATCTCCCCTTTTCATTTATTTGTTTTATCTCCCCTTTTCCTTTATTTGTTTTATCTCCTCTTTTCCTTTATTTATTTGTTTGATCTCCCCTTTTCTTTCATTTATTTGTTTTACCTCCCCTTTTCCTTTATTTGTTTGTTTGATCTCCTCTTTTCCTTTCTTTATCTTTTTTATTTCCCCTTTTCCTTCATTTATTTGTTTAATCTCCCCTTTTCCTTCATTTATTTGTTTGATCTCCCCTTTTTCCTTTATTTGATTGTTTAATCTCCCCTTTTCCTTTATTTATCTGTATGATCTCCTCTTTTCCTTCCTTGTAGTGCTCTCAGCCTCCTTATTCCTCCTTTTCTTCCTTCTTTTCTTATTCAAGGCCCCTTTGGCAGAGAGGAGGGGGGGAGAAGGGAGACAATCCCAAGGAAACTTCCCTCTTCTTTATTTCCAAACCTGTTCAGCAAAGAAGCAGGGGTGGAGAGAGAGGAAAACCACAGGGCATTAAAAACCCTGGAATGTGCTCCTGCTGCTTCCCTGAATGTCAGGGGAGCCTTATCTGGCCTTGCACACAAGGAAAGAGAACTCCAGCCTTGGGAAGTGGAATAAGGAACAGGGAAAAAATCCTTTGCTCGTGGCATTTAATTAAAGATGTAAATTTATGAACGGCCCTGAAATCATCAAATTAAAAGGCAGGGCTGGCCTGAATTTTGATTTTATTCCCTCCACGGGCTTCCCCTCCGTCCTCCCCCTGTTCTCCTTCCCGCTAATCAAGGAGGTGGCACGTGGGCCTGTCCTGGGGGTTTCCCCAGGGGTTTTTATTCCCGGCACATCCTGCTGCTGATCCAAGGAAAGGGCAGATGGATTTGTGCCTTTTTCCTGCAGGGAATCTGGTGCAGAGAGCAAAGGGCTCACCTGGAGAACCAGAGCTGGGGTGGTGGCACCACGTCCCTGGAGACCTGATGTGATTGGTGCCTTCCAGTTTCATCCCAATTCCAGGGTAAACCTGCCCATCCCCAATCCCAACCTGCGTCTGGAAGGGCTGGAATTGCCTTGGGATCTCTGCTATTCTTTGGGGACAGAGGAACCTTCCCTTTCCCCTTCCCTTTCCCCTTCCCTTTCCCCTTCCCTTTCCCCTTCCCTTTCCCCTTCCCTTTCCCCTTCCCTTTCCCCTTCCCTTTCCCCTTCCCTTCCCTTTCCCCTTCCCTTCCCAAACCTTCCCCCTCCCAGCAGGAAGCACAACCCCCGGAGTGCGAGGTGCTCTTGGTTTTCTGCTTCCAGCAGCTGCCCAGGTCCAGCCCGGATTATCCCTCGGGATTATTGATCCCCCTGCCTGGAGCAGGGAGCAGAACTGAATCCCTTGACGTGCAGGGCCACATTTATCCCATGGAGGTGCTGCTCTGACACCCTCAGAAAACAGGGAGCAGGGAAGGGCTGTCCCGTGTCCTTTCTTTCGGCTCGCTCCTGTCTCTTGGATCTCCGGATCTCTGGAGAGCCCCAGGCCAGCTCTAGCTGTGCAAATGAACTTCAAGAGGCTTGGAAATGTTTTAATGCCTCCTCTCAGCACGGGGTGTCGGGTTTTTCCCCTTTCCTTGCTTTCCCTTGGATGGTGATAAATGGGAGGGGATGTGGTTTGCTTGGACAGCTGCCTTTGGAGAAGGGAGAGAGGGTGAGGGAGGTTATTTATCAGGGACTTAGGGAATCAAACAGGGATATGTTGGTGTGCTGATTCCCAAGGAGCTTTAATCCAATCTGCCAGCCTGTCCCAGCAGTGATAAAAGCCTTCCTGGGGGGAAAGAGTTCTCCCCCTGGCATGAGATGGCACTGCCCATCATCCCAGCCCCAACACAGAGCTCCTTGGGTTGGTGGTGGAGAAGACAAACCTGGTCATGGAACATCTGCCAGGTGGTGAATTGTCCACCCAAGGCCTTCACGTGGTCTTGATCTCCGGGAGAGGGGAAGGGCTGGTGAGGCTGCAGGAGGTGGGTGGGGAGCAGAGCTCAACATCCACCTGGGGGAGAAACCAGAGGAGGCTCCAGGATAATCCGAGGGATGGAGCAGCTCTGCTGGGAGGAAAGGCTGGGAGGACTGGGACTGTTCAGCCTGGAGAAGAGAAGGCTTTTGGGTGACCTAACTGTGACCTTCCAGTGCCTGAAGGGGCTACAGGAAAGATGGAGAGAGACTGTTGACCAGGGGATGGAGGGACAGGACAAGGGGAAGTGGCTTCACACTGACACAGGGCAGGGTTAGATGGGATATTGGGAAGGAATTCCTGGCTGGGAGGGTGGGGAGGCCCTGGCCCAGGTTGGGCAGAGAAGCTGTGGCTGCCCCTGGATCCCTGGAAGTGTCCAAGGGCGGGTTGGACACGGCTTGGAGCAACCTGGGCTAGTGGAAGGTGTCCCTGCCCATGGCAGGGGGTGGTTCAAACAGGATGATCTTTAAGGTCCTTTTCAACCCAACCATTCTGGGATTCTGGGATTCCTTTGTCTACAGGACAGTCAACAGCCATTGCTCAGAGTTTCAATGCCCCTGAGGTTGAGACTGAATATTAGGGAAAATTTCTCCATGGAAAGGTTTGTCCAACCCTGGCACAGCTGCCCAGGGCAGTGGTGGATTCCCATCCCTGGAGGGATTTAAAATCCCTGTGGATGTGGCACTTGGGGACATGGGTCAGTGGTGGCCTTGGCAGCACTGAGGAATGGTTGGACTTGATCCTAGAAGGCTTTTGCAACCTCAGTAATTCCGTGATTCCACGATTATGAGGATCAAAGTTTCTCCAGGCAGCTCCTTCCTGTCGGTTCCAAACGGTTCCGCTTTTAGGAACTCCAGAGCTGTTCCCTGTGCTCCTGATGCAACACTGCCATGGAAGGTGCATTTTTTCCAGCTTTTCTGCTGGAGAGCCCAGGCTCTCAGAAGGTTTGAATTCACCGGTGACACATCCAGAGGCTTTCATGCTCCATTGACTTCGTTGCCACCTTTTGGATATCGGGCTGACAGTGCTCAGGGCCGGTTGTCTGCCTTGGGATGACACAGGAATTCTCAGTCTCCCAGCCAAGGCACAGCATCACCTGCTCATCTTGTTTATTATGGGTTTTTTCCCCTCGTGAGATGTGGAAAAGGAAGGGTAGACTGAGCTGTTCCAATGGACATAAGGAAATTCCTGGACGTGGAAAGCTGTGGCATCCGTATCTTCTCCCTGGGCAGACAAACCAGAGCTCTCAGGGTTGTGCTGAACTTCTGCCCTTCCCACCCAGGGCACCTGAGCCCACATTCCCTGATTCCCTGATTCTCTGACCAGCCATGGAACACTGGGATACAGGAACTGGAGCTTTGCTGAGGTCTCCCTCCCTCCTGGACCAGAACCCACCGGCTCCCACATCAGGAGAGACTGTCCAGCTCTTCCTCTCCCTGGCTGGGCCAGAAAGCAGGGAAGCATTCCCAGCATCCTCAAGTATCTGGGATAAACACACCAAAACCAACACAGGCAAAGATTCCACTTCTCCCTGCAAGCTGAGGAACGGAGCAGATGCAGATCCCACAGCCTGGGACCCACCGGGGACAACAGCCCGGAATTTGGAGTGATTTTAAGGCAGAAAGCGCTGGATTTGTGCAATCCATGGTTATATCCCTGCTGCAACAGAGTGTCCTGAATATTCCTGTTCACTGAGTTCATGGGATGTGAGCAGTGCCATTTTTCCCCTGATGGCACCATCCAGGAATTCTCCAAACAAAGTGAACCAGCAAGAGCTCTGGAAAGCAAATGAACTGTGCAGGGGAGGATAAAAAGGGCCTGACTGAGGGAAGATGTTTTATTTAATAACAGACAACATTGACTCTCTGAGAGCCACGTGTGTGTTTGAGGGAGGGGGGGTAAATGTTGTATAAAGGGCAGAGAAAATGTTTCCAGCTTGATATTCAAGACCCAGACCAGAAGAGATCCTGAATTTAGTTCAGCTGGAGGAGCCTGGGCTGTGTTATGGAGAGAAATGGGATTTGTTCATCAAACTTTGCTGTTTTCCACGATCAGAGATGCCCAGAGAGCTGCCAGCTCTCCTCAGCTGGAGGCTGCCCAGGGTGGGGACCACTCCTGCCTCCTCCTAAAACCTCACCTAGGCCCTTAATCCAGCCTTCAGAATGATTTCATGTGAAAACAGCCAAGCTGTGAGGAATTTTTCCCTCTTTCTACCCTTTTTCCAGTGCTGCCAGGGCTGGGCTGGAGCTCCAGACTTTTTCCAAGCTGAGAAGTTGTGATGCTGAGTGCTGAGCTGCTGAAAACAAGTCCTTTCTCCCTCCTGGGCTGATTTTCTCCAAGCTAAGCTAAGCTTAATGGCTACTAAATGTTACAGCTGCTCCCCTGAGAGTTTGGGGGAAAATCCTCTGGGAATTAAGGCAATAAAAGTTAAAAATCTCAACAGTGTCCTGATTGCTGAGGGTGTATCCACCCTGCTCTTAAATCCACTCGTGAACTTCCCTGTTTTCAAGGCGGTCTTTTAATTTTGAAACGTGAACTCCATTAAAAAAATCACCTTTTTTTATGTTTCTCTCTGAAAAAAAAGATAAAAAAAAAGCTTTCAGTGCTTGCAGCAAAGAGAAGGTGGCAGAGCTGCTAATTCTGAAGCTATCAGCTCGTTTTTCCCCGTGGCAGCTGGAGCAAAGCGAAGCAACAAGGATCTGGGAATGCCGGGGCTGAAAAAGCTGTGCCTGAGCCAGCACTTTTTATCTGCCTTAATAATATTTTATATAATTGGCTGAGTTTTATTAGGAGGAAAGGAGGGAGAAAAAAAACCCAAAAGGTTGGAAATCTCATCTGGAGGTTTTTTAACTCTGTGGGGGTGCCAGGGAATCCTTCAAAATGTTGAGGAGAGGAGAGGAGAGGAGAGGAGAGGAGAGGAGGGA
>NW_020897836.1:942593-947359 GCF_003984885.1 Neopelma chrysocephalum | reverse complement strand
TCCCTGCCCTGATTTTCAGCAACCTACTCCTGTCAGGCCAGGTCAGTTCAAAGCCTCTGAGCAGGAGTCCCTGTCACAGCCCTGGAATTCATTGTCACACAGGGAATGAGGCCGGAGCTTCCCGAGGTGGGTCAGGGAGCGACGGGAATCAAAGGCAGCCGTGCCAGTGGGGAGCCCCGTAGGCACAAAATCCTCCCTTTGAGGAGTATTTTAGGACTTCAAGGATGCCCAGGGTGCTTGGAAACAAAGCATCCTGTGCTCCCAGAGCTGAGGGCCCACCCCAAGTGCCACACACAAGGTGGAAGGGTGACCTTGTCCCTGCCTGACGTGGGACAATCCCGGAGGTGTCTTCTCTCCCCAGACCCCAATTTGCAGCTGGCACTGAAAAACCAGGATGGGCACAGTGAAGGTCTGAGGGATGGTTACAAGTTTTGTGGAGCCAAAGCCCTGGAAAAGGAGCAGAGAGCCCACACCCAAAGCTAGAGGACCGTCATCCCATATTCCATGAGCTTTGCAACCCTCTTCCTCCCTTCTCTTCCCAGCTGGGGACTCTACTGCACAGGTCACCTGTAGCCTGTCCCAGGGGTGCTGCAGGCAGGGATGTCCCTGTTGGGCCACTGGACAGGCTTTACCTGGGCAAAGCCAACATCTCCTGAACTCACCTGCTCTGGTCACCAGGCTCAGAGCATGTGGGTGACTGTTTGTTTCAGCCTGGAGCCATTTTTGTGTGAGATTTTTGGGTTCTCTATCCGTAGACGAGATTCTGCTTTTGAGGGAGCTGAAAAGGTGGGAGTTGAACAGGGCTTGGAAAAACCTGGTCTAGTGGAAGGTGTCTCTGCCCATAGCAGGAAGGTGGAACAAGATGGTCTTTAAGGTCCTATTCAACCCAAACCATCTGTGATTCTGGGATTAGAAGTTTGCTCAGACCAAGGAGTACAAGGAATATCTCCCACTCACCAGGACATAAATCCTAGGAGGAAAATCAGTCATCAAAGATCCAGATTGTAGATCCATGTAAATCCAGACCCCACAAATGTCCACAAGGATCAAACTCATTATGATCTTCTTTTGAGGGAGCTGAAAAGTCTTGGGAGTTGTTTGAGGCTTGGAAAAACCTGGTCTAGTGGAAGTTGTCCCTGCCCATGACAGGAAGAGGCAACTGGATGATCTTTAAGGTCCTTTCCAACCCAAAGCATTCCATGATTCTGCCATTAGAAGTTTGCTCAGACCAAGGAATACAAGGAATATCTCCCACTGACCAGGACATAAATCCTAGGAGGAAAATCTCCAGGAAAGGCCCATCCAGCCCCTTCTCCTGCAGGATCAGCACATCCCTTCCCCTGGAAGGCACCAGTCCCTTTTCCTGCAGGATCAGGATTAGCACATCCCTTCCCCAAGAAAGGCCCATCCAGCCCCTTCTTCTGCAGGATCAGGATCAGGATCAGCACATCCCTCCCAGCTCCATGGGGCAAACACTTCCCTGCAAACATCTGCACAGCCACTGCACATCCATCTCCAGCCGGAAACCAGAGGGATGGAGATTCCCATGGGGACATCCCACCCTCTGATAAAATGCTTGGCTTCCCACCAGGCAGCTCTCCCAGCCCATCCCAGGATTCTGGCCTCTCCCAGCTGGCTCTCCAGAGGGGTGGAGCTCTTCTATTCAGCTTCTGGTGACTGAGGCCCTTTTTTCCAGCAAAACAGAAGCACAACAGGTCTTGGAATCCGTTTTCCATAAACAAACAGTGTGTGGGACAACCCAGGGATGGGCCTGAGCTGTGGGGTTTGTGCAAAAGGAGTTCTGGGGCATTTCAGTGCATCCCACCAGCTCCAAACAGGATAAAAGCAACAGGAGAGGGTGGAAAGCAGCTCACATTCCAATAAACCCACAGAATTCCAACTTCCTCATCATTGTGTTATCATTATTACTGTAAATAATACCTAAAGGTGGCCTAAAAGAAGGCTGGAGAGGGACTTGGGGACAAGGAATGGAGGGACAGGACAAGGGGAACTGCCAGGGTAAGGTGGGATATTGGGAAGAAATTCCTGGCTGTGAGGGTGGGGAGGGCCTGGCACAGGTTGGGCAGAGAAGCTGTGGCTGCCCCTGGATCCCTGGAAGTGTCCAAGGCCATGTTGGAGCAACCTGGGCTAGTGGAAGGTGTCCCTGCCCATGGCAGGGGGTGGAGTGAGATGATCTTTAAGGTCCCTTCCAACCCAAACTCTTCTGTGATTCCCAATAAAACTGTCAAACCCTGGTCCAAGTCCTACAGAAGGGAGGACCAATTTCTGGGGATGCTGGAAGATCATGTAGGACCCACTGCATGGAGTAAGAATCACAGTATCCCGGGATCATTGAGGTTGGAAAAGACCTCCAGGATCAAGTCCAACCTGTGCCCCCACCTTGTCCCCCAGCCCAGAGCACTGAGTGCCACATCCAGCCCTTCCTTGGACACCTCCAGGGATAAGGACTCCAAACCTCCCTGGGCAACCCCTTCCAATACCTGATCACCCTTTTCCATGAAAAAATTCCTCCTAATGTCCAACTTGCCCCTCCCCTGGCACAGCCAACCAAGTGACATGTCCCACAGTCATCTGGCTCAGAGAAGGTCCAGTTGGAGATAATTCAGAGGGTGGAAGGAGCCTTTCCTTCCTTCAATTTGCAGCTGAGGAGAAAATCCTTCTGGAAACCCACCTCCCTCCCATCTCCTGCTTCTGCCTCCCAGCAAAAGCAAGTCTGGTGGAGCTGGAACTGGATTTAAGAGCTTCGGAGCTCATGGAGGATGATCTCCCCGGGGGTGAAGGGCTGTGTTTGATGGTGAAAGGCTCTGTTTGATTTCCCCCCTTTCTGTGCCAGGCCTTCCCAAAGGGAATTGTTGCTTGCCCTAATGTTTAAGTGGTGGTGGCACTGGTGGACGTGTTTTGAGATGCAGAAGAGCAACTGATGCCTCTTCATTGAGCATTTCATGTATTTTTTAATACAACACATTAAAATTTATATTAGAGCCAGAGATTTCCCCCCTTTCTGTGCCGGCCCTTCCCAAATGGAATTGTTGGTTGCCCCAATCTTTTAGGTTGGTGAGAGAACCCCCCACAGAGCAGCAATGGGGGCTGCTCTCAACAGGCAGGGAGGAAAATCAGCTCCCAAAGCCTCCAGCCCGAGGCAAAGGGATTGAGGGATTGGAGCATTTAAGAGATTTTCCGCACAGATTTTCACTTCGATTGACCTTTAAAAGGCCAATTCTGCTGCTTTTGGAGTTAAAGCTGATCAGTGGGGGACATAATAAGCACTTCTTTATTGGTTTCTCTCTTTTATTTTTTGCCCCGTGGCTTTCCAAAATGACACTTCGCTCTCCAATCCCTCACACAAACCACATGGAAAAAAAAAAAACATTTGGTGAGTCAGGACTTCACTTTTTTAATATGTGTGTGGTCTCAGGGCAGCCTTCCCTCCATCCCCAGAGCCAGAGATTCCTTATCCAGCATCCCTTTTTCACTAGGATCACATCCAGTGCCTGCTGGATCCCAAACCACCACCCCTGAAGAACAGGCTGTCTGTGATTCCCTCTCCTCCTCACCAGCTCCCAAAATCTTCCCAGAGCAGCTCAGTGGCAGGAACTGTGTCCTGACCATGGTGACCCTCTTTCTCAGAGGAATGGGCTGGAAAACAGGAGCAACTGATGCCTCTTGACTGAACATTTAACATAATTTTTACTTGCAGCACATTAAAATTTATATTAGACCCCGAGGTTTCCCCCTGTCTGTGCCAGGCCTTCCCAAATGGAATTGTTCCTTGCCCTCACATTTAAGTGATGGTAGCACAGGTTGACATGTTTTGAGATGCAGAAGAGCAACTGATTCCTCTTGATTAAGCATTTAATGTATTTTTTAATACAGCACATTAAAATTTTTATTAGACCCTGAGTTTTCCCCCCTTCCTGTGCCAGGCCTTCCCAAATGGAATTGTTATTTGTCCATAGTATTTTAGGTTGGTGGTGGCAGTCACTGGTGGACATGTTTTGAGATGCAGAAGAGCAACTGATGCCTCTTCATTGAGCATTTAATGTATTTTTTACTTGCAGCATATTAAAATATATATTAGACCGTGAGTTTTCCCCCCTTTCTGTGCCAGGCCTCCCCAAATGGAATTGTTGCTTGCCCCAATGTTTTAGTTTGGTGGGAGAACTATTTGATATCTTTTGAGATGGAGAAGAGCAACTGATGTCTCTACATTGAGCATTTAATGTATTTTTTAATACAGCACATTAAAACTTATATGGGATCCAAAGATTCCCCCCCTTTCTGTGCCTGTCCTTCCCAAATGGAATTGTTGGTTGTCCACAGTATTTTAGGTTGGTGGTGGCACTGGTGGACGTTTTGAAATGCAGAAGAGCAACTGATGCTTCTTGATAAAGCATTTAATATAATTTTTACTTGCAGCACATTAAAATTTATATAAGACCCTGAGTTTTCCCCCCTTTCTCTGCCAGACCTTCCCAAATGGAATTGTTGCTTGCCCTAATATTTAAGTAGTGGTAGCACAGGTTGACATGTTTTGAGATGCAGAAGAGCAACTGATTCCTCTTGATTAAGCATTTAACGTATTTTTTAATACAGCACATTAAAATTTATATTAGACCCTGAGTTTTCCCCCCTTCCTGTGCCAGGCCTTCCCAAATGGAATTGTTATTTGTCCATAGTATTTTAGGTTGGTGGTGGCACTCACTGGTGGACATGTTTTGAGATGCAGAAGAGCAACTGATGCCTCT
>NW_020897836.1:922307-942583 GCF_003984885.1 Neopelma chrysocephalum | reverse complement strand
GTGGGAGAACTATTTGATATCTTTTGAGATGGAGAAGAGCAACTGATATCTCTACATTGAGCATTTAATGTATTTTTTAATACAGCACATTAAAACTTATATGAGACCCTGAGTTTTCCCCCCTTTCTGTGCCAGTCCTTCCCAAATGGAATTGTTGGTCTTCCTCAGTATTTTAGGTTGGTGGTGGCACTGGCTGACAAATTTTGAGATGCAGAAGAAGAGCCACATCTTCATCCTCTGCTCTTTGTGCTCTCATGGGAACCTTTTGGCCTTGAAAATCCATCTCCACATCCCTCCTCTTTTTCCCACATCCCAACGGGGTGAAAATCCTCCTCGTGGTTTTGTGGGGCTTCCAATGAAATTGCTGGGCTTCCAATGAATTAAATTAAAATGGAATAGCAGATCTCTGCTCCTTTAATCAAATTAAAATGGAATAGCAGATCTCTGCTCCTTTAATCAAATTAAAATGGAATAGCAGATCTCTGGTCCTTTTATCAAATTAAAATGGAACAACAGATCTCTGATCCTTTAATCAAATTAAAATGGAATAGCAGATCTCTGATCCTTTTATCAAATTAAAATGGAACAGCAGATCTCTGGTCCTTTTACCAATCCCCTGTAAAGGATTTTTTGCATTAGAGCCCTAAAAGGTGCCTTGAAAATCCACCTCCACCTCCCTCCCCTCTTGCCACATCCCAATGGAATGACAATCCTCCTCCTGGCATTCCCCCAGCTTTGGATTTTAGGGCTTAAAATGGAATTGGTGGCAGATCTCTGGTCCTTTCATCAAAGCTTGACAAGGATTTGAGCTGTAAGAGGGGCCAGTTCACGGATAATCCTGAATTTCAGGCATGTCCAGGCTGAATTCCTGAGTCATGGCACACATGATTCCAGCCCCCTGGAAGCAGTTGCTGAAGGAAGAGCATAAAATCCAGCCAGGATGAAGGGAGAGTTTCCAGCTCTCTCCTCCTGCTGCTCCCAGCTCAGATTTTCCACAGAAGGGCTGCTTTCCTTTCATTTCCCACATCTGCTGTCTTTTCTTCCTTGATTTTTTTCCCAGCTGCTCCCATGTGATCTCCCTGGCACCCACAATATCCCACAGGGAAGAGTCATCCACTCAACTACCTGTTACATGCTCTGTGTTTTCAGAAACCATCACCTCTTCCATCCTGTTTTTCCTCATGGAAATTGGGTTGACCACCTCTGGATGGTCAATCTTAGCCATCTTCTCCCCTATGATCTTGTAAATCCTATTTTTCCCCTTGGAAAAGACTCTGGGTGGTCAATCTCAACCATCTTCTCAACTGTGATCTTGTAAATCCTATTTTTCCTCATGGAAAAGACTCTGAATGGTCCACCTTAACCATCTTCTCCACTATGACCTTGTAAATCTTATTTTTCCTCATGGAAAATACTCTGGATGGTCAATCTTAACCATCTTCTCCACCATGATCTTGTAAATCCTATTTTTCCATGTAGAAAAGACTCTGGATGTTCAATCCCAACCATCTTCATCTTCTCCACTATGATTTTGTAAATCAAATTTTTCCCCCTGGAAAAGACCCTGGATGGTCAATTTCAACCATCTTTACAATCTCCACCATGATCTTATAAATCCTATTTTTCCCCTTGGAAAAGACTCTGAATCGTCAGTCTTAACCATCTTCTCCACTATGACCTTGTAATTCCTATTTTTCCTCTTGGAAAAGACTCTGGGTGGTCAAACTTAAACATCTTCTCCCCTGTGATCTTGTAAATCCTATTTTTCCTCATGGAAAAGATTCTGGATGGTCAATCTCAACCACCTTCATAATCTCCACTATGATCTTATAAATCCTATTTTTCCCCTTAGGAAAGACTCTGGAGAGTCCATCTCAACCATCTTCTCCACTCTGATCTTGTAAATCCTGTTTTTCCTCATGGAAAAGGCTCTGATGTTCAATCTCAACCATCTTCTCCACCATGATCTTGTAAACCCTATTTTTCCTCATGAAAAAGACTCTGAAAGGTCCACCTTAACCATCTTCTCCCCTGTGGTCTTGTAATTCCTATTTTCCCCCTTGGAAAAGACCCTGGATGGTCAAACTTAAACATCTTCTCCACTCTGATCTTGTAAATCCTATTTTTCCACAAGAAAAAGACTCTGGATGGTCAATCTCAACTATCTTCTCCACCATGATCATGTAAGTCCTATTTTCCTCATGGAAAAGGCTCTGATGTTCAATCTCAACCATCTTCATCTTCTCAACTATGATTTTGTAAACCCTATTTTTCCTCATGGAAAAGACTCTGAATGGTCCACCTTAGCTGTCTTCTCCACCACGATCTTGTAAATCCTATTTTTCCCCTTGGAAAAGACTCTGAATGGTCCACCTTAACCATCTTCTCCACTATGATCTTGTAAATCCTATTTTTCCTTGTGGAAAAGACTCTGGATGTTCCATCTAAACCACCTTCATGATCTCCACTATGATCTTATAAATCCTATTTTACCCTTTGGAAAAGGCTCTGGATGGTCAATTTGAACCATCTTCTCCCTATGACCTTGTGAATCTTATTTTTCTTCCTGGAAAAGAGTCTGAACTTAAACATCTTCTCCCCTATGATCTTGTAAATTCTATTTTTCCTCAAAAAAAGACTCTGGATGCTCAGTTTTAACCATCTTCTCCACCATGATCTTGTAAATCCAATTTTTCCCCTTGGAAAAGACCTGGGATAGTCAATCTCGACTATCTTCTCCATGACAATCTTGTATTTCCTATTTTTCCATGTAGAAAAGACTCTGGATTTTCAATCTCAACCGTCTTCATCTTCTCAACTATGATTTTGTAAATCCTATTTTTCCCCTTGGAAAAGACTCGGAATGGTCCACCTTAACCATCCTCTCCACCATGATCTTGTAAATCCTGTTTTTCCTCATGGAAAAGACTCTGGATGGTCCACCTTAACCACCTTCTCCACTCTAATCTTGTAAATCCTATTTTTCCTCACAGAAAAGACCCTGGATGGTCAATCTCAACCATCTTCTCCACTTTGATCCTGTAAATCACCCTGATATTGGTCAATACTCTCAGTGTGTATTTCTATGGATATTTATGTATAAAATGGAGGGGAAATCCCTTCCTTAGAGCCTGAAATGCTCCCAAAATAGCTGCTCCCACCCTGCTTTGCCCACCTTGTCCCCCCTACTAAGGAATGAAGGGTTTTATAAACTCAAAGGGTGTGAGTTTTGCTGCCAAATAAATTTCTTTACGGAGAGAGAATGGAGAGAGCACAGGCAGCAGGTGAGCTGTGGAAAATCATACAAAAGATGTATTGATTTCCGATTTTTTTTGGTTCCTTTCCCTTCTTTCCTGCCTCCCAGCTGGTGTCAAAGAGGAGATAAGAGCAGCCAGGACTTCTGAGGGTGAGTCATCTGCTTTTCAAGCCTCTGTGACTCAAAGTCAAGGGAAGAAAAAGCCTCAGCAAAGCGAAAACAAGAGTCAGGAGAAAGAAAAGCCTCCCTGAAGTGTCCACCAGTACAGTGCAAAGGAGGAATTATCCAAGGAAGAGCTGTTAATGGGAGCAGAGAGGGGAGGGGATGAGTTTTACCTACAGGAGTTTCAAACCTGGCTCTGTCCTGGGTCATGTTGGTGGGGTGAGACACCCCCTAAACACCCTAAAAGTTTGAATTTCTGCCTGAAAGGACAGGGAATGAACCAGAGCTCACTCCCACTGAACAGGACACGGGTGGGGAAGCCAATGGAAAAGGCACAGAGCTGGGGAAGCAGCTGGAGCATCCCCTGGAATGTGGGAACAGCTCCGTGTGTGGGCGCTTTGTGGAGGGAGCAAAACGAAAGACTGAAAAATTTCTAGGTCATTTCCCATAAAAAGAGGAGTTTGTAACGATTCCCAGGGCAGGGAGCTTGTGGAAGGAGCCTCCAGCAGAGAGGAGAGGACGGGAAAGGACATTTGTTCCCTTTGCCTTCACCCTCCGATGCTTCGGAGCCTCCCGGCCATGGGTCGGTGCAAGGCCTGACTCACAGGAGGCTCCCAGGGAGCATTTTCCCTGGGAGAGCTCTCCGAGGGCTCTGGTGACTCATGGGGGCCTTTGGGCCCTGCTTTTCCCCTTGGGAAGGGCAAGGGAAGGACACTGCTCCAGCCTGAATCCCTCTTAGAATCATAGAATCAGCTGGGTTGGAAGGGACCACTGAGATCATCAAGTGCAACCCTTGATCCAACCCCGCCGTGGTTCCCAGCCCATGGCACTGATGCCACATCCAGTCTCACCTTCAACACCTCCAGGGACAGAGAATTCACCCCTTCCCTGGGCAGCCCATTCCAATGGCTGAGCACCCTCTCTGCAAAGAAATTCTTTCTAATCTCCAACCTAAACCTCCCCTAGCACAGCTGAAGACCCTGAGCCCTCTTGTCTTGCTGAGAGTTGCCTGGGAAAAGAGACCAACCCCCAGCTGGCTCCCCCCTCCTGTCAGGGAGTTGCAGAGAGTGAGGAGGTCTCCCCTGAGCCTCCTCTTCTCCAGGCTGAACAGCCCCAGCTCCCTCAGCCTCTCCTCACAGCACTTGTGCTCCAGTCCCTTCCCCAGCCTCGTTGCTCTTCTCTGGACCTGCTCCAGGACCTCAATGTCCTTCCTGAGCTAAGGGCCCAGAACTGGACACAGCACTCCAGGGGTGGCCTCACCAGTGCTGAGTCCAGGGGCAGAATCACTTCCTTGGCCCTGTTGGCCACACTGTTCCTGCTCCAGGCCAGGATCCATTGGCCTTCTTGGCCACCTGGGCACACTCTGGCTCCTGTTCAGCTCTTGCAGCCCCGCTCCATGCACTGCATGGAGATCCTGGTCCTTTCCAGCAGGCTCAGGGCTCTCAGCTGCTCTGGACCATCCTGGGCCTTTCCAGAAGGATCACGGCTCTCAGCTGCTCTGGACAGTTGCACTCTGAAAAATAAAAGCTAGACACGATTCCAGCATGGGGAAAACTGGAATGCTGTATTGAACACGAGAACACAATTTTAAAGGCATTTGGGGCTGGACATGTTAATGAAGGGAACAACCTATGTTAATTGGGGAGTTACACAAGTTTTTATTGCTATTTCCAAATAGTTAATTTTTCTTCGAGTAGGATTATGTGGGGGATAGAGGGATTACAGGGGTTTAGATGTAGTTTTAACAATCATCTCAAAAAGTCCTTTCTTAATTCTTTTTGGAGCCAGGTTTATATCTCAGGGTTGCACATCAACAGGTCTCAGGACGAGGGTCCAAATTTCTTTGACTCACGAGATGTTTGTCAGCCTTGTTTTCCAAGGTTTGTGATTCAAATTTACAGAGCTGGGTTTTGTCCCCTTCACTGGACCATCCTGTCACCTCATTTCCCTCAACAGCTGCCCAGAGCAAAGTGCTGGATGTGATCAATCCTTGCTCAAAATCACTCCCTGCTGTATCCCTGGAGGTCTGTCCTTGGCATTCCCAGCCCTGCATCTTCCTGATTTCAGGGGGTTTAGCACCTCTTTGCTGCTGGATTTTTGCCTCTGTGTGTGTGTTGTGTATATCCTGACACAGGCAGCTCCAGGGATGGGATGGTGTGACATTCCCACCCCTTCCTAGGAGCTGTGCAGCGCTCCCAGTAATCCCTGAGGAAACTCCATGGCTTTATCTCTCCTTGTGCGGGATGTAACACCAGGATTTCCCTACTTAAATCATAGAATATCCTGAGTTGGAAAGGATCCACAAGGATCATCCAGCCCAACTCCTGGCCTTGGCACAGGACATCCCAAAAACCCCACCACGTGCCTGAGGGTGTTGTCCCAACCCGCTGAGAATCCCAGAGCCAGCAGTTATAGGATTCCCACCGCAAATTAAGGATCTGTCTCATCCACAGCCGTGCCAGTAGTTTAGGCTGTGGCTTAGGGGGAGGCTCTGATTCATTCCCAAAGAACAGCACTGAAATCCCTGGACAGGGAGGGACAGGAAGGGGTGGAAAGCTCAGCTGGCTCCGGAGCTGATCCCGTCCCCCGGGTTCACCGCAGGAATCAAAAGCACCAGAGCGGAGCCTTAATCACAGATTTCCAAGCGGTGCTTGTTATCACAGCACCAGAGGATGTCACAACCCATTAATTAACTAATCTCGGTGTCCTTTGAGTACATTATCCCTACTTACAAATGGAGATTTAAGGTTCAGAGAGATTAAAGCCTGAAGTTTCCAGGAATTCTTTATTACATGTGCTCGGAGTGCTGAGAGATGCACGTGGGAGGTGGTGGCACCAATTATTGCATTTCCCATTCCTTCCCTTTTCCATTTCTCTCCCCTGACCCTTTCCCCCCCCCCATTCACCTCTTTGCCTGCATTCAGTCTCTTAGGAAAACATCCTGACATCCTTCTGGAATTTGTGGTTTGTGTTGGAATGAGGGATGTGGCAAGTCCTGGTTGATCCAGGTCATAGTTGTGACCTGCGGGTGACCTGCTGAGCTCTCCCTCCTGCTGAGCTGCTTCTCTCTCTTCATATTGACTTTATTTAATTTTGGGTCAGACCCTTCCCTTGGTTATTTAAAATCATTGGCATTTAAAACCATTCCAGAGGGAAGGGAAGAGGAGCCTCCATGCAGAGTTGTCGGAAGGGACAGCCCAGGGCAGCCCGTGGTGGGATGGCTTTGACCATCCATGTCCACCTCCACCATCTCCAGGTCTTCCCACATCTGCCTCTGATCTGTGTCCTCATGCTGGGAGCCAGAACTTTCTTCCCTGTAGAATTCATGGAGAGGAAAAGCAGCCTGAGAGGTGACAATGCCACCTCCCAAAAAAAGGCCAAGAATACAAGAGGGAACCTCTCCAGGTCTGTCTGTTTGTCTGTCTATTGAACTTCTCCAGATCTGTCTGTTGGTCTGTCTTGGACTTCTCCAGGTCTGTCTGTTTGTTGTTCTCAGAGTGCAAGGACAGCCTGAGAGGATCATTATTCCCTGCTGTGTGACCCTCCAGTGTCCCACCATCTCTGCCAGAAGCTGCTGCTCCCTCCGTGGGACTTGGAGTGGGGGGTTAAAGTTTTATTTGGAATCAGAGAATCACAGGATGGTTTGGGTTGGAAGGAACCAGGTTGCTCCAAACCCCATCCAACCTGGCCTTGGACACTTCCAGGGATCCAGGAGCAGCCACAGCTGCTCTGGGAAACCTGGCCACGGCCTTCCCACCCTCACAGCCAACAATTGCTTCCCAATATCCCACTTAACTCCACCCTCTCCCAGTTTGAAGCCATTCCCTGTGTCCTGTCCCTCCATCCCTTGTCCCCAGTCCCTCTCCAGCTCTCCTGGAGCCCCTTCAGGCCCTGCAAGGGGCTCTCAGCTCTCCCTGGAGCCTTCTCTTCTCCAGGGGAACCCCCCCAGCTCTCTCAGCCTGGCTCCAGAGCAGAGGGGCTCCAGAATCCTGGAATGGCTTGGGTTGGAAGGGACTGTAAATCCCATTAATTCCACTCCCTGCCATGGGCAGGGACACCTTCCACTAGCCCAGGTTGTTCCAAGCCCTGTCTAACGTGGCCTTGAACACTTCCAGGGATCCAGGGGCAACCACAGCTTCTCTGCCCAACCTGGGCCAGGGCCTCCTCATCCTCACAGGGAAGAATTTCTTCCCAATATCCCATCTAACCCCAACCACAGGTAAGAGAATCCTCCAGAGAAGTTCCTTTGGCTCTGGAATGAGCCCCCCCAGCTGCATTATCAGCAGAGCTGCCCCCATTTATCCCAACATCCCTTCCTGGGGTGATTTGACATCCCAGGAAAGTGGGATTATCCCACAGCAATCAGCAGCTAAACAGCTCCAATAGCCTATGAAATGGAGACATTCCCAAATGGGAGTGCAATCTGTGGAGCACATTTTTTTGATGGCTGTTTAATGTGAATATTGACTATCTGGGCTTTTCTGCCTAATAAGTGGAGTGGATTTATGTGCAGGCTCATTGCTCAGCTCCTGGTGTCACCAGGCAGCTCTGCTTTGATTATGGTGATTTATTCTGCCCTGCTGCTCCATCTGTAACATCTGAGATCCCATTCAATTCCCTGTTACCTCCCTCCCAAAAAATCAGCTGCATTTGGGACTTCATACATTTTTCAGGAAAGCATAAAAAAAAAAAAATAAATCCATAGTGATAATTTTCCTCGACCTGAGCTCTGAGCACTAATTCCCACCTCGGATCCAATAAGTGGGATCAAACGAGAACCCCTCCTTTGGAAACTCAGCCTCTATCACCAATTACCCTCATTGCTTACAAAATTCCATGTTTTCCTGGTCTGATTTGTCTGCCTTGAGCTTCCAGGCCCTCACTCTTGTTACACTTTCATCTGCAGGGCCAGAAATCCTCTGTCATTGATTTCTGTTCTCCATAAAGTCCCTCCTTAATCCTCTCTTTGTTAAGCTGAATGCAGCAGGATCCCGGAGCTTCTCACAGTGAGCAGGTTTCCAATCCTTTCAGCATTTTCTTGGCTCTTCCCTGAACCTTCCCCAGTCCCACGTTGATCCCAGTCTGGACAGAGTCTTCCTGCAGCTTTTGCCAGGAGCAGAGGTGATAAAACCTTCTTTTTTTTCCCTAAATCATCCTTTATTTGTAAGGCCAAGGATGGCATAAACCTATTTAGCCCCCTGTTCAGCTTTTAGGTCCTCTGCAACCTCTGCTTCTTGGAAAACAGTCCTATATCCTGGATAAATTCCAGGAGCTGGAGCCCAGTTCCTGCCCAGACTCTCAGTGGATCTGACACATCGTGTGGGCTTTGGACAGAGGGAACGGCCTCAAGCTGCACCAGGGGAGGTTCAGATTGGATATTCAGAAAAATTTCCTCATGGAAAGGGTGGCCAGGGATTGGAAAAGGCTGCCAAGGGCAGTGGTGGAGTCCCCATCCCTGGAAATGTTCAAAAAACATGGGATGTGGCACTTGGGACGTGGATTAGTGCTGAACGTGGTGGTGTTGATGGTTGGACTGGGTGATCTCAGAGGTGTTTTCCAGCTTGAATGATTCCTGTAGTGACAGGAAAAGGGGAATTGGTTTTAAACTGAAAGAAAACAGGGCTGGATGGGATATTGGGAAGGAATTCCTGGCTGAGAGGGTGGGGAGGCCCTGGCACAGGTTGGGCAGAGAAGCTGTGGCTGCCCCTGGATCCCTGGAAGTGTCCAAGGCCAGGTTGGAGCAATGTGGGATAGTGGAAGGTGTGCCCATGGCAGGGGTGGAATGAGATGATCCTTCATGTCCCTTCCAACCCAACCCATCCCATAATTCTCTCCAGACCCAGAAGAGGTTTAGGATGTTCTCTGCCCATAGGGAAGTGCCTCTAAACTGGATTCCCACCTTCTTCTCCTCCATGAATATCAGACCAGCAGTGAACCACATTCCTGGAATCGTGCAGACTTGTCCAAACTGAGCCTCACACGGAAGCACCCCCTCAGAAAATCCATATAAAAACCAGGTGAAGAGCAACCTCCACTCAATTCCTCTTTTCCCTTAAGTTAAACCGGCTGGAAATGATCCTCCTCCCCCTTCCACCCTTGGCCCACCTCCCCAGCCCTGGCACCGCTCTTGGCACGGAGTTAAACTGCTCCCAAAATCCCGTTTCCTTGCCAAGCCTGGATCAAACTGGGAGTGACAGGGCTCTCATTGAGCTGTCACACACCAGATGAGCCCCTCTGCTGCAACACTGCCAAAGAGCTTGCTTTCCTGAGGCTCTGACTGCTCTAAATCCTTGGCACCTTCACGTGTTCAAAGGAATGCGGGTCAGAGTTTCACCAGGGATGGAGAGGAAAGCAGGGATATCACTTGTTGTCTGATCTGGCTTAACGGGTCTGGACATCAGTGAATGGTTCATAAAATGAGGATTCAAACCCACCTGAGGGTAAAAAGGTCACCCAGCCTGTGTTTGAACATAGTTACACCCAGGGATAGTTCCCAGATTTCCAGCTGGTGATCCTTCATGGAATCATGGAATCCCAGAATGGTTTGGGTTGGAAGGGACCTTAAAGCTCATCTCCTTCCACCCCCTGCCATAGGCAGGGACAACTTCCACTATTCCAGGTTGCTCCAAGCCCCGTCCAACCTGGCCTTGGACACTTCCAGGGATGGAGCAGCCACAGCTTCTCTGGGAATTCCATTCCCATCCCTCACCATCCTCACAGGGAAGGATTTTTTCCAGGTGTAATTTTCCTTGTTACGAGACTTACCAGTGCTATTCAGACAACTGTGGAACCCATGGATGTCCACCTGAGCTGCCTGGCAGGTTCTGTAGGGCCCCATGTTGGTTGGATCCCACGGGTTGTGTCCCGTTGATGCCCTCAGGAGGGTCTGATTTGTCCCCAGGTTTGCAGAGCTTTGGTGTTTGATGTTGGATCCTTGTTTGATGGGACCTGAAATGCTCTGAATGTCCAAATCCCTTCCTCTATCCAAATGGAATCAAGGCACCTCAAACTTCTTGATTGCACTCAACTGATTTAGTTCCGGGAGGTTCTGGTGATGGGAAACGTGTTTGTTCAATCTTCCAGCTGTGTGATCCTCCTGGAATATTTACAAATAGGGAATTATGGTCCTCAGAACCTGCAAACACCATTTAATAGTAGAATTCCAGACTGATTTGGGTTGGGAAGGGACCTTAAAGCTCATCCAGTCCCACCCCCTGCCATGGGCAGGGACACCTCCCACTAGCCCAGGTTGCTCCAAGCCCTGTCCAACCTGGCCTTGGACACTTCCAGGGATGGGAACTGTCCTTTATTTCCCAGCCCAGAATCAATGGCAGTCCAACAGAATTTCATTACCAGAATCCATCCATTCACCACCCAAAACATCAGGGCTCTTGTTTTCTTCTTGGCTTCAAGAAGCTCCACGATTGAGAGGAAAATCAGCTCCAAAGCGAGGGCTGGCTGGGTCAAATATTGCCCCTGAGAGTTGGAAAGAGAGTTTAAAGTGGTGTAAACTCCCTCTTCAGTCACTGGGGGGAGATCAGCCCCTTCAGGAGAGATGAGGCTGGATCTGGGAAGCACCCTGGCTCCTTTAGAAGTCTCCTAAGTGGAGGTAGAATGAGATGGTCTTTAAGGTCCATTTCATCCAAAAGCATTTCATGAGTCTGTGATTCCATAAAATGTTCCTCATGTTCTGGTGCCTTCACCAACACATATCCCATTTCCCAAGTCATCCCTCAGACAGCACCCACTCCCCAGTCTGATATTCAGGCAATTCTTCCCAAGGAAAGATGTTTTCCCTCTCCTCACTCATGAGATTCGGGAAAGAGTTACAAACCATGGCTGCCAGTGTGACTTTTTAACAAGTTTTATCAGGCCAGAGATTTCAAAGAGTTCAGTTCTTGTTAGAAACACCAAAAAAACCCCACACACTAGAGCCAGATCTGTTCCTGACCACGAGGCAGCTCCTGCTGTGACACGAAGAGCCAGACCTTCAAAAGGGCTCCTTGAAATCCAGCTCTTGTTCCCCCCGGGGCTTCTCTTTCTTCATCCAAGAGGAGAAAGCTCAAATCACCGAGGTCTTTTGAGGCCACATTCACTAATATCCACTGAAATCCTTGCCAGGGGAGGCAGGAAAGGCAGATAAGATGTTTGGCTGGACAGATGGAGTGATTTTCCACTCCTCTGTCACGGTCTTCGTAGTGATGGCAAAAAGATTTCGCTCCGAGCAACAAATATCCCTCAAGGCATCTTCCCTTCCAGAACTCGGCAATGCCACCACAAAAACCTCTCCCAGGGGCCATCCCTTTGTGATTTCCCAAACCAGGCAGAGTTTCCTTGTATTTAACATCCCTCAGGGCATCTCTTCTCGAGGAGCATCTCCAGTTTCCCCTCGGTGAGGCTGAAAATAAAGGGAAGGAGCTTTGCTGCAACATGAAGAGTTTCTCTTGCTTTTTGCAATCCTGTCATGGTCTAATCAACTCCAGGCCGTGACAAACCACCCCTTGGCTTCCAGAAGATCATCCCAAAGCATGGCAAGGCTGTTCCTTTCACTGAACAGGATGGGAAGAGGAAAGGGCCTGTCTCAGGAAGCAAAAAAATTGCTTTGTGAGGCTCCTCTTAGACGAGTTTGGGGCGGATGGAAAGGTGGAAAAACGACCAAAAAATCACTGTGTCTCAGGGATCTGATGATGGATTGTGATTTTACCAGCGAAAAGCAGCTTCAGTAAATTTTTAAAGAGAATAGTTGAACCTAAAAAGTTGATCCATGCTGTGGAAACATGGATTTTACACCCAGAGCAGGTACAACCACCTGGAGTTCAGTAACACTTCCCACCACAGGAGCTCATTTGCAGCAACTTGTCACTTTGCAAAGCTGAAATCAGATAATCCCAAATTTTCCAGGCAGGATGCATTGACCTCATCTGCTCCAGAAACTGCTCAGCTGTTCCCAAGGATAAGGTTCTAAGGGAATATCTGCTCCTTTCCCCGGATCCATCGATCCGTGGCGAGGCTTTTGTTCCGGAAATTCTCTTTGCGACGGGGAGCAAATGGAAAAAGCAGTGTGGGATCAGCACTGGAGGTGGGGGGGGAATGCAGATTGCACAGCCAGCCTGTCCCAGATTTAGGCTTTAAAACCTTAACACTCGTTTATCTGGTGCTTGTGTCGGGTTTTATTTTAGTTGGGAGAGGTGGAAGTTGGGAAACAAGGAGTCCTGTGTTTAGAAGCCTCCTGTTGATCCGGGAGCTGCTCCACTCCTGACCTCTAAAGGAGTTTAATGCCAAATCTTAGGTCTTTGTTTAGGCAAGTCTAAAGTTGGTTTAGCTGCTTCTCCCAGTATGCTGGGGGTCAGAAAATATGGATTACAGGTTTGGCAGCAGAGCAGGATGAGAATTTGTGGCAAGATGGGACGTGCATTGGGAACCTGAACAGAGGAGGACATTCCTTGCCCCTTTCTGCCCAAAAAACCTGCCAGCAGCTGGTGCCTGGGAGCCAGTTTTTATCCCATGGGAGCCAGTTTTTATCCCACAGCTCCACTCCTTTTGTCCAGCTGCCACAGGGTTGTTTCTGTGGTGTTTTGCCATCCCTGGCTGCCAGATCCTAAAGCCCAGCCTGGTTTGGGGTCTCTGCCACGTTCTCTGCACACAAAAGTGTGGATCTCCCACCTGCTACTGGTTTTCTGCCCCCATTCCCTGCTTTTTTGTCTCATCCCACTCCTTGCTTTGCTGTCCAGGGAAACTGTGGCTGCCCCATCCCTGGAAGTGTCCAAGGCCAGGTTGGAGCAACCTGTTCTAGTGGAAGGTGTCCCTGCCCATAACAGGGGGTGGAACTGGATGGGCTTTAAGCTTTCCAATCCAAATCATTCCACGATTCCATGATTTAACTCCCAGTTCTGCACATCAGCATCCCCAGGGATATGAGTTTTGCCAAGATATAGTGATTATTTCTCCTAATTCCTCTGTTTCCTGACACTCACACCACCCTTATTTACGCTGTAAAGTGGAAATCAGGCAGGATTTTGATGGAAACATCCTCTAATCCATCTGCCCCAGGATTCCCAGCTCTGTGTCACAGCCCAGCTCGGGCAGTCCAACACTCAGCACCTCCCACTTGGAGGCTGAAAGCCAGGATAACTCTCCCAGGCGGCCAAATGCCAAGAAAGAAGGGATTTGTAACAGGAAGAGAGAGAGGAAAAGCTGCTTCTGTCAGAAACAATGCCTGGCTACAAGCACTTCTGGGTAATAGTTTTGCTCTATAAATTACTTTTTCCTGTATAAAGAATATAAAGTGAATATCATAGAATTTGGGGTTTTTTTCATAAATGAGATTCCGGGAACAGTTTATGTTGGAAGGGACCTTAAAGATCATCCCATTCCACTCCCTGCCATTGGCAGGGACACCTTCCACTATTCCAGGTTGCTCCAAGCCCCACCCAACCTGGTCTTGGACACTTCCAGGGATCCAGGGGCAGCCACAGCTTCTCTGGGCAACCTGTACCAGAAGGAATTTATATTCCAAGTGCAGGAGGGTTTGGCTTTGTCAGACACAAGGCAGGTCCTGACAGCATCACTGACCTGATGGCAAACCCAGCTCCCCTTCCCATCTTCAGGGCTTCAGCAGCACAATCCAGGTGGGTGCCCGGGATGAAGTGGCTGGTGGTGCCTTCCCAGGAGTAATTCCCTGTGTTATCCAACTTTGGAGCTCTCAGAGAAGGACAGCAGGAGACAGCCCGGAGCAGGGAGCTGTGGGATAATCCCTGCTGGCTCTGGATCAACTGGGACAGAGGCAGGACAAAGCACCACGTCTCTGCTGATTATTGTGGGAAGGAAGGGCTGCAGGAGGTGGATTTTCAGCTGTCAGTGCCTGGAATGGGATGTTTGCTCCAGAAGAATCCACAGGCAGCATCCCTAATGACACAGGTCCCAAATCCTGAATCCCTGATGCATCCAGCCTCCCAAGAGGAGTCCATCCCACCCTCTGTCTCCTTGGAGCTGACACACCTTTGGGGTGATGGCTCCGTGGGCTGAGCCACTTGTTGCTGAAGGATGTCACGTTTTCCTGAGAGAATCCATTAGTTTTCATGGATCAGCCCTACTCTGCGAGCACCAAATATCCCCAGAAGCCACCAGAGAAGGATGTTTCAGACATCCCAGCACCTTCCAGCCCTTCTTCCAAGCAGAAGGGTAATAAAAGGAGAAAAAGCCTGAGAGATCTCCAGCCAGAGAGCAACCTTTGTTTCCCACAGAAACCTGGACTGTCTCCACTTTGAGTGTCACCAAAGACATCCTTGGAAGATCCATCACTCCCAAACCTTTCCAGAGCACCAGTTTAACCCTCCAGTGGCCAGAGCAGCTGTTTGCTCTGACCAGGACACTTGTTCTCATCAGAGGGACCAGTCCTGAGCTCCTTTGGAGCCCAGACACCCACCTACAGATTCCAGGAGAGCTCTGAAGGCTTGGATTGACAGCTCAGGAACTGGGATGCTGTTCAGGAGAAAGCTTTTCCCTGCTGTCCCACATTCCAGCTGATTCAGTGTCACTTTCTTCCCAGGAAGCACTTCCAAAAGATATCCCAACCCAGCCATTTCAAACTCTGTGCTCTCACTGCTGGGAAATGAATGTCTGAAAGACCTGGATTGTCTTAAAATAAAGAAAATATGGAGATCAGACCCTCAGGTGGTTTAAGAGGCCACCCCTCCAAGGGAATCAAGGAGAGAAAAAAACCAGCCAAGAATTTATGAGTTGAGACAAGAGTTGGGAGAGGTCACCCACTGATCACCTTCATGGACAAAACAGGCTCAAAGTGGGGATAGGACTTAAATTTATGGCTAACAGGGTAAGAGCTAAAGAGTGAGAAATAAAACAGCCTTAAAAACACCAGTTTCCTCTCTGCAGATATTATATTTTTGAATTCTACACCACAGGACAGGGGAAGCTTCTGGCAGCTTCCAACAGAACCCACCCCTGTAGTCCCCCCCTCTACCAAAAACCCAGCCACAGAAACCCACCACAGATTCCTACAGGGGGGAGGTTTCTTTGGGAGAAGAGCATCAGCAGCCCCAGCCTGAAGCTCCACTCTGGCCCAGCAGCCCCTGCCTCTCCCAAATCTCCCTGTAATGGAGAAAGAGTCACTTAAAACAACATCAGGGCAGCAGCAACAGCAGCAATTTGCCTGATAAAGCTTTTATCCTAATCCTGATGGGAGCTGACAGTCGGTGTCACCCCGAGTCAGCAGCTCTGAAAGTCCTGCTGAAAGGACCGAGCTGCAATTCCCGGAGGGATTTTGATTGTGTTGGAATATGTGCAGAACAAACACACTCTGTTTTTCCAGTGGCCCTGGCAGGGTGATTGGATATTAGGAAGAAATCCTTCCCTGGGAGGGTGGGGAGGCCCTGGCACAGGTTGCCCAGAGAAGCTATGGCTGCCCCTGGATCCCTGGAAGCATCCAAGGCCAGGTTGGAGCAACCTGGGATAGTGGAAGGTGACCCTGTCCCTGAAAATGGATCTTTAAGGTGGAGCTCTTCTATTATTCAGCTTCTGGTGACTGAGGCCCTTTTTTCCAGCAAAACAGAAGCACAACAGGTCTTGGAATCCATTTCCCATAAACAAACTGTGTGGGACAACCCAGGGGTTTGTGCAAAAGGAGTTCTGGGGCATTTCAGTGCATCCCACCAACTCCAAACGGGGTAAAAGCAGCAGGAGAGGGTGGAAAGCAGCTCACATTCCAATAAAACCATTGACTTCCGCCTTTCCTTTCATCATCATCTTATAATTATTACATTATTATTGTTATTATTTTAAATAGTACCTAAAGGTGGCCTAAAATAAGGCTGGAGAGGGACTTTGGATGGAGGAACAGGACACAGGGAATGGCTTCACACTGGCAGAGGGCAGGGTTAGATGGGATATTGGGAAGGAATTGCTGGCTGGGAGGGTGGGGAGACCCTGTCCCAGGTTGTCCAGAGAAGCTGTGGCTGCCTCTGGATCCCTGGAAGTGTCCAAGGCCAGGCTGGAGCAACCTGGTCTAGTGGAAGGTGTCCCTGCCCATGGCAGGGGGTGGAATGAGATGATCTTTAAGGTCCCTTCCAACCCAAACCATTCCATGATTCTATGATCCTATGGAAAGCCTGTGCACCCACACAGAGACATGAAGAAAACCCAGGGATACACGGTAAGAGACCAGAAGTATCAATAATTTAGGTGAGAATTATAAAATCGTGGAATCACAGAATAGTTTGGGTTGGAAGGGCATATTTAAGGCCTCACTTTCCTCCATAATTACAAGAGTTTTGACAAATTAGTTTTAGAGAGAGAAGGAAAAAAGAACCAACATAAATGTAACTCCTGAAAGTGGGACTTTAAAGGCCATCCAGTGCTGGAATATTCCTGATAAATGTCACCAGACTGTTGTAAAACTTGATGTTATAAAATACAAACTTATGGCCAACACGACTTTTGGATCAGCCGTTTTTCCATTTTTCTGTGGGTGAAAAGAGGTTTAAATGGGCTCTAAATATGGAAAACTGATTATTCCAATTAAAACACATGATCCCGGTACCTTCTCCCTTCCCATGTGCCTTGTGGGATCCATTCCTGCCTTTTGGCCTTGCCCATGTGGGACCCACACACTGGGTGCTTTCTCCCAAAGGCCACGTTTTACTCGTGCATTTGTGATTTTATGTCATTTTTAATTAGTTCTAAATCAAATTAAGGGCATTGTGGTGTCCACGTGGCCAGGTGGGCTACTCATCCCACCTGCCAGGGATGGAGGGACGTGGGGCTGAAGGAAACAGAGGGATCTTGGCACTTCCTTGGATGTTCTTCTCACCACTCCAAGCTCCCTGGAGCTGAGGAATTTGCCATAATCCTCCTGGCACACACCAGGAGTTACAGACATTTTTTTTTCCCTTAAATCCCTGCTGGAGGTGGCTTGAGGGCAGGAATTTGGGAGGTGCAACCCCAATAAAATGAGAGACCCAGCTGTACCCAGCTCAGGGACAGTGAGGCCACCCTTTAACTCTTTGTAGGGCACTCAGAGCACCCCTGTGGGTGCAAAGCAGCCTTTTCCATGAGGTATCCCAAGGATGTCCCAGCCCAGAGCCCAGGGCATGGATTTTCCTCTCCTGCTGCAGTGGGAAAAGAGGCAGGAGAAGGATCAGGACCAACCCCATGAATCTGGGACACTAAACACAGGACAGGAGTGGTTTTCCCCCCCTCTAACTCAAGGCAGCTGCTGATTTTTGCCCCTTTTTTGCTCCCAAAGGGACAAATAACCACATTCCAAAGCTTCTCTCAGCTCCCTCAGCTGCTCCTGGTGCTCCAGACCCTTTCCCAGCTCCTTTCCCTTCCCTGGGCACTCTCCAGCCCCTCCGTGTCTTTTTTCCTTACTGGAGATATTTATTCCCACTTGGAGGACAGGAAGGAACAACCCAAGGAAGGGAAAGCTGAGCCCACTCCTGGCAGGACGTGTCCAACACTTCCCAGTGGGCTGGAAGAACTCGAGGGAAAAGGAGAAGGATGGAGATTGGGATTGAAAATTTTGGAAAATTCTTTGCTCCAGCTCAGGCTCTGTTTTAGTAATTCCGTGCAAAAACCTGGGGTTTAAGGCAGTCAGCAGCCAAAATAAAACCAAATTATGAAGACACATCTTTTTTTTGGGAAGTCTCTGGGTGAGAAACAGGGAGAAGGAGAAGGATGGAGATTGGGATTGAAAATTTTGGAAAATTCTTTGCTCCAGCTCAGGCTTTGTTTTAGTAATTCCATGCAAAAACCTGGGGTTTAAGGCAGTCAGCAGCCAAAATAAAACCAAATTATGAAGACACATCTTTTTTTTGGGAAGTCTCCGTGTGAGAATCAGGGAGAAAGACTGGATCAGCACAGTGGTTATTAAAAGCAGGGCTGCTTTTTTAACACACGACATCTTCCAGCCCGCGGCCCTCTGATGGACAGGTGGGATGATCCAAGTGAACATGACCCACATTAAAGGGATTCAGAGCCCTTGAGTGACCTCAGCCTGTGCCAACAGGGGGGAAAACAATTCCAGGGAAGGTGTGGGATCAACCCACTCTCATCCTGACGATCAGGGATCCACAGAGAAACTCCAGTTCCTCACCAGGGAAGGACACAGGAGAAATGAAGCCTGGCAAAGGTCCTGCAGACACAGGACAGGGCAGGGGACATGGTGACAAGGACGTGGAGCCATCACTGAACAGATGGTGACAGGGCAAGAGGGGATGGTTTTAAACTCAAAGAGGAGATATTTAAATTAGAAATTAGGAGTAAGTTCTTCATTCAGTGAGGCCCTGGCACAGGTTGGCCAGAGAAGCTGTGGTTGCCCCATCCCTGGAAGTGTCCAAGGCCAGGTTGGAGCAAGCTGGACTAGTGGAAGGTGCCCCTGCCCATGGCAGTGGAATGAAATGGTCTCTAAGATTCCTTCCAACCCAACCCATTCCATGATTCTTCAGCCCCTCTGCTCTGGAGCCAGGCTGGGAGAGCTGGGGGGGTTCCCCTGGAGAAGAGAAGGCTCCAGGGAGAGCTGAGAGCCCCTTGCAGGGCCTGAAGGGGCTCCAGGAGAGCTGGAGAGGGACTGGGGACAAGGCGTGGAGGGACAGGACACAGGGAATGGCTTCCCAGTGCCAGAGGGCAGGGATAGATGGGATATTGAGAAGGAATTGTTGTCTGTGAGGGTGGGGAGGCCCTGTGCCAGGTTGGGCAGAGAAGCTGTGGCTGCCCCTGGATCCCTGGAAGTGTCCAAGGCCAGGCTGGAGCAACCTGGGCTAATGGAAGATGTCCCTGCCCATGGCAGGGGATGGAACAAGTTGGTCTTTAAGATCCCTCCCCATCCAAACCATTCCATGATTCTGTAACACCATCCAAGGTACTCTCATTACACAGATTCCCAGTGTGATGATGATGATGAGGATGAGGATGAGGATGAGGATGAGGATGGTGTGGGTTTGGATGAATTAGGCAGAGATTTTCCAAGGAGGTGCCCAAGCAACACATTTGTTTGCAGCAGCAGGGCCACAGTGACTGGGCCTTGTTCTGGTATTTTGAGCCCCTTGTTTGGGTATTTTCAGCCTCTCCTTCTGGTATTTTCAGCCCTTTTGTCTAATATTTTGAGCCCCTCATTATGGTATTTTTAGCCCCTTGTTCTGGCATTTTCAGCCCCTCACTCAGGTATTTTCAGCCCTTTTTTTTCTGGTATTTTCAGCTCTTTTTTCTGGTATTTTCAACTCCTCGTTCTGGTATTTTTAGCCCCTTGTCCTGGTATTTTCAACCCCTCATTCTAGTATTTTCAACCGCTTGTTCTGGCATTCTCAGCCCCTTGTTCTGCTATTTTCAGCTCCTTCTTCTGGAATTCGCAGTCCTTTTTTTCTGGTATTATCAACCCTTTTTTCTGATATTTTCAGCCCTTTCTTCTGATATTTTCAGCCCCTTGGTCTGATATTTTCAGCCCCTTGTTCTGATATTTTCTGCCCCTCATTCTGGTATTTTCAGCTCCTTGTTCCAATATTTTCAGCCTCTTGTTTGGCTATTTTCAGCCCCTTGTTGAAAAGAGGGGCTGGGGGTCCTCCTGGAGACCATCCCTGATGGTCAAGAGGAATTTTGGCAGAGCTGTGGTTG
Source organism: Neopelma chrysocephalum (assembly GCF_003984885.1). Classification (NCBI taxonomy): domain Eukaryota; kingdom Metazoa; phylum Chordata; class Aves; order Passeriformes; family Pipridae; genus Neopelma; species Neopelma chrysocephalum. The sequence continues at coordinate 922,542 of NW_020897836.1, read as the reverse complement.
GTCATGCCCTGCAGACCAACATTCCCCCAGTCCTGCTTGGATTTTAGGCTGACAAAAAGAAAAATGCAGGTGCCCAAATTGGCTTGAAACCAGATGATTTTTAAGGTCTCTCCAACCCAAACCATTCCATGATTCTGTGATTTTTGGAAGACCCTCTATTTTCCCTTCAGATGAATCCAGGCAGACCAGGATTCCCCCAATCCTGCTTGGATTTTAGGCTGATAAAAAGCAAAAT
>NW_020897836.1:920698-922297 GCF_003984885.1 Neopelma chrysocephalum | reverse complement strand
GGATTCCCCCAATCCTGCTTGGATTTTAGGCTGATAAAAAGCAAAATGCAGGTGCCTAAATTGGCTTGAAACCAGATGATTTTTAAGGTCTTTTCCAACCCAAACAATTCCACGACTCCACAATTTTTGGAAGAGCATCCCCAGCCCCCACCAGCTCACACTGCTCCTCCTTTTAACAGTTCAGACACCTCCAGAGAGCTTTTCAAATGCAATTTATTTTCCTTTCTGAGGAACTCAGGGCTGACATTGGAACAAGAGGAGAAAGCTGGGAAGGAGCAAGGGGTGCATCCCAAAAAAAAAAGAGAAAATCCCCCTTGGTCTGGTGGTTGTGTTGGATTGAGCTGCATCTGTCACATCTCATCAGATTGTGTTGTCCTTTTTTATCTCCCTGGTCTGTGCCGTGATTCTCCCGGTTTTATGTGACATTTCCTTGGCATTAAACTCCTTGGATTAGACATCCACAGTGTTTCCCTCCCCATAAAACCTCCAGATAGCACAGGGTGTTTATTTGCACAGTTATATTTTGCTTTGTTTCGCTGTTCATTTTTCATTTCCACCCTTTCCTGCGAAACTGGGAATCCCAGGTTGGATTTGGGAGTTCAGTGTTGGCAATTTTGATTTTAGGAGGGGTGGACACCAAACACAGGGTTGAAATGGGGTAACCCAGAAAAACCCTCTCCAGCAAAATCCACTTTTCCATGGAGCCACATCCCAAGGAAGCCCCCAGCACTGATGGATGGGGTTTCCCAGTGTGGAAACACATTCCACACACAGAAACAACAGAAAGGGTCTGATTTCCTATTTTCAACCCGGATTTTAAGGCCCAAAGAACAGTTTTTATTTCAATTCCACGCTCAGGTTTCCCAGGACGTTTCTTTCTCTCCTTATGGCCACAAGAAACCAAGATATTTTTATCATTTCCACAAACCAAGATTTTTCTATTTCCACAAACCAAGATTTTTTTTATTTCCACAAAGATTTTTTTCTATTTCCACAAATCAAGATTTTTTATAATTTCCACAAACAAAGATTTTTTCTATTTCCACAAACCAAGATTTTATTTCTATTTCCACAAAGATTTTTTCTACTTCCACAATCCAAGATTCTTTGTATTTTCCTAAACCAAGATTTCGTTATCATTTCCATAAACCAAGATTTTTTTCTGTTTCCACAAACCAAGATTTTTTTCTATTTCCACAAAAATTTTTCTATTTCCATAAACCAAGATCTTTTCTATTTCCATAAACCAAGATTTTTTATAATTTCCACAAACCAAGATATTTTCTATTTCCCCAAACCAAGATTTTTTCTATTTCCACAAGCCAAGATTTTGTTTCTGTTTCCACAGATTTTTTCTACTTCCACAAACTAAGACTTTTTCTATTTCCACAAAGATTTTTTCTATTTCCATAAACCAGGATTTTTTCTTTTCCCACAAAGATTTTTTCTGTTTCCCTAAACCAAGATTTTGTTTCTACTTCCACAAACTAAGATTTTTTTCTATTTGCATGAACCAAGATTTTTTCTCTTTCCACAAACAAAGAATTTTTCTATTTCCACAAACCAAGATTTTTTTCTATTTCCCTAAACCAAGATTTT
>NW_020897836.1:920266-920688 GCF_003984885.1 Neopelma chrysocephalum | reverse complement strand
ATTTCCACAAACCAAGATTTTTTTCTATTTCCCTAAACCAAGATTTTTTTTCTATTTCCACAAAGATTTTTTCTATTTCCACAAAACAAGATTTCTTTATAATTTCCATAAACCAAGACTTGTTCTACTTCCACAATCCAAGATTTTTTCTATTCTCCTAAACCAAGATTTCTTTATCTTTTCCATAAACCAAGATTTTTTCTGTTTCCATAAACCAAGATTTGTTTTATTTCTACAAAGATTTTTTTCTATTTCTACAAAGGTTTTTTCTATTTCCACAAACCAAAATTTGTTTTATTTCCACAAACCATGATTTTTTTCTATTTCCACAAACCAAGATTTTGTTTCTTTTTCCCTAAACCAAGATTTGTTCTGTTTCCACAAACCAAGATTTTTTCTATTTCCACAAACCAAGATTTTTT
>NW_020897836.1:889973-920256 GCF_003984885.1 Neopelma chrysocephalum | reverse complement strand
TATTTCCACCAACCAAGATTTTTTTCTACTTCCATAAACCAAGATTTGTTTTATTTCTACAAACCAAGATTTTTTTCTATTTCCCTAAACTAAGATTTATTCTCTTTCCACAAAGAGATTTGTTCTCTTTTCTTTCTCTATTTCCACAAACCAAGATTTTTTCTATTTCCACAAACCAAGATTTTTTATAATTTCCACAAACCAATATTTTGTTTCTATTTCCCCAAACCAAGACTTTTTCTATTTCCCTAAACCAAGATTTTTTTCTATTTCCACAAACCATGATTTTTCCCACTTTTATGCTCCCCAATCCCTTTCCCGCCTCACACTGGACATTTGGGAAACCGCTTCTACTTGGACACCCCCAAAATTTTTTCCCCTCTGTGCTTTCCACAGTTTACAAGAAATCCCCTGTGAGTCGCCCGGGCACTTATTCCCACAAACCTTATTCCCACAAACCTGCTGCCGACGCCGGAACACGTTTGGATCCCTCTTTTCCCAGCCTTGTGCCAGGAGATTCTGAGTCACAACAAATTTGCTTTGCTCCTGCAGGACTGTCACCTACTGTTTGTTCCCGGCCTGCAAGAAATATCCCTGATCCCAGGCAGGGTTGGAACGTGGGAGATGTTCATTTACACAGCCTGTCATAATTTTATTAAAAGCCAGACGAGCTCGTGACACCTCGGTGACAGAATATAATTTCCCCAACCGAGCGCCTCGACACCAAAAATTAGGTTAAATTGCCTGATTTTCGAGGAGCAGATGGGAATGTTAAATGTGTGCCCAGGGAAATGCTTTGGGATTGTCACAGCTCGTTGTGCCAAGGCACAAAGGGGTGACCAAAGGGGCGACCAAAGGGATCCTTCAGGCAGGGCAGAGCAGGAGCCCCCAGGAAAATCCAGCCCTGGGTGGCTGTGGGCCGTCAAAAGTGCTTTTGTTCCTTCCCTGCCACAGCAGGCCTGGAGATCTGGGGTAGAAGAGCAGCTTTGCAGAATTCCAGGATCATTGAGGTTGGAAAAGATCCTCAAGGTCGTCGAGTCCAAACTGTGGCTGATCCCACCTTGTTCCCCAGCCCAGAGCACTAAGTGCCACATCCTGGCCTTCCTTGGACACCTCCAGGATGGGGACTCCAAACCTCCCTTCCGAGGCCTGGTCACCCTTTCCAGGAAGGAATGGTTCACAGAGAGGCTGGGAAGAGAAGAGGACCAGGGGCTGACCTGTGGGGTACCTCTGCTGCCCACCCACACTGGTCCTGCAGCAGAAGCATCACAGGAGGTTCTGGGCATCTTCAGGAACCTCCCACTTGCCATTGACTGATCCCTTCCCAAGGGAATCCTCTCTGTGCAGTTCCAGCAGAGGACACAGTGATGGGAATCCTGCCCAACATGGAGTTTGCAGCTTTAGTTCAAGTCAGGGTGACTGACAGATCCCAGGAATGGATCATGGAATGGTTTGGGTGGGAAGAGACCTTAAAGCTCATCCAGTTCCACCCCCTGCCATGGACAGGGACACCTTCCACCATCCCAGGTTGCTCCAAGCCCTTCCCAGCCTGGTCTTGGACACTTCCAGGGATCCAGGGGCAGCCACAGCTTCTCTGCCCAACCTGGGCCAGGGCCTCCTCACCCTCACAGTCAGGAATTCCTTCCCCATATCCCATCTAATTTTGCCCTCTCCCAGTGGGAAGCCATTCCCTCTTGTCCTGTCCCTCCATCCCATGTAAAAATCACTGCCTTTCCACATGGTGTCCTTGTCCCAGATGTCAGTCACTGGTCACTCTGGAGCTTTATCTTCCCTGTTTCCAAGCAGTAGGATTGACACGTGGATTTGGAAGCTCCGTAGGGGCAAGAAAACCTTTTCCTAGAGAAAAATTGAGCATTGGGTGGGCTGAGATCGACAGGTGAGAAACTGGGATCCTTTGTTCCTCTGTCCCTTCATCACTGAATGATTAAATCAAACCTAGAGGAGGTATCTGACTTCCTAAGAAGGAAGATAATGATCCCTCCTGGGGGCTGGCTGGGAATTTGGGATCTTCAGCTTCACTGACTTAGATCCCATCCACAGGGGAAGAGCTTTGTCCCTGCAAACTCATATTTCAGCCCCCAGATGATCAGTAACCAACCAAAACTTCACCACTTTTCTGTGAAGAAACAACTCACTTCTTCGTCTCTCACATCCCTGGATTCCCCCAGCGGGAAAGAGGGAAGAGCCAGGTCAGTCCAGCAGCACAGCTCCTCTTTCCTGCAGCTCCCTTTTGTCCCTTGGGGACTTTTTCAGGGATGAAAACTCCACCAGGTAAATGTCAAGGCATTATTTTGGCTCAGAAAGGTCCCGAGCTCCAACCTGGAGACTTGCTGGAACCTTTCTGGGAAAGTTGTTCCTGTGGGTTGAAATGCCCACATTTCTCAAGTTGGAAGCACCAAAGAGGCAAAACCCCCAGGGAAGATGAGGGAATAAAAGTGAGAAAGCTCCATCACCAGCCCCAGGAGCTGAGGAAGGACCTGCAGGCTCCTGCAGAGCCACAGCCAAGGGAAGGACACCAGGTTAGGAGGTGGAATTCCCTCCCCAAAGCTCCCACTGATAAAAGAAGTGGGGGAAAACCCCACCACAGTGAGGATTTTTCTCAAGGCAGAGCTGAGCTCGGTGCCCACACCCAGCACAGCTGCCCAAGCAAGGTCTGACCTAAATCATGGCTTTATCTGGGCACTGCTGAGCTTAAAAAAGCTGGGAAAACCATCATGTTTGCCAAACCTGCTTCATTTCTGCCTCTGAGCTGTCTTGGAGTCGGCTCCAATGCTGAGCTGACACAGAAGCCCTGGTTTCCCCTGGGCAGCAAGTTTGTCACAACTTGGATCTTTCCAGTGGCACTTTCCTGGTTGTTTTCCAAGTGGTCCACGTGCTTTTTGAAGCAAAGATTTCCTGTTCAGCCACTCACACCCACGGTTTAGGAGAAGGAGGCATTTGACCCTCTGAACCCTCTGTTGTTGCACGTCCCAGGTTCCTCAGAACCAGCCTCTCGTCCCATCAGCCAGAAACCTCTGCAAAAAAAAAACAACTAAAAACAGCCCAGAAAAAAAACCTCAGGGTAATTTCTAGAAATGCAAACCCAAATTGGAGCAGATTGGGCAATTTGTGGAAGCTGAAACGCGAGGAGTGTTTAAGGAACAGTCGGGGAGGAAGCAATCAAAGGGACAACAACAGCAACGACAATAAAAGGGAAGTGGATGGGGGGGGGGGAGAAAAAATTGGAGTGCTGGAAATGGCTGGAAAAAAAACCTCCCAGGAGAGCAAAGAGATGATGTTGAGGGAGGGAAATACAGTTGGGGAAAGAGTGACAGCCACCAAACAAGCAGAGAGGACACAAACCCATCTCTCATTAGGGGAGGAGAAGGAAATAATGGGCAACAAATTGCAGAGAGCTTTGGCAATGGGCAGCAAGGAATCTGCTCCTCCTGGACATGACAGAACCAGGATAAGAGCATCCACTGCAGGATGTTTGGATCAAATGTCCCTGGAGGACAAGGGGCCACAGCACAGGGGGTATTTGAGCTGGAACTGCTGGGCAGAGGCAGGAAAGGGTTTGTGTCATGAGAGGGAGCAGCTGGCTGGGGAACCCAGAGAGACTGGAAAAGTGTGGGTGGCAAAGGATTTAAGGAAAGCATCCCATTTGATAACACTCCAAATAGGATAAGCATATATATATACATATATATATATATATATATATATATATATAAATTTTATATATATAGGGAAGGAATTCCTGGCTGTGAGGGTGAGGAAGCCCTGGCACAGGTTGCCCAGAGAAGCTGTGGCTGCCCCTGGATCCCTGGAAGTGTCCAAGGTTGGATGGGGCTTGGAGCAACCTGGTCTAGTGGAAGGTGTCCTTGCCCATGGCAGTGGGTGAGACTGGATGAGCTTTAATGTCCCTTCCAACCCAAACCATTCCATGATTCCCTGCCTTAAAGACCCAGTTCCTCCATGGGGGCCACACCAGGAGCTGATGTTTGCTGTCCCCAAACCTGTCCTGGCACCTGCAGCAGTGCTCCTCACTGCCTGCAGTCATGTGGGACAGTGCAGGGGGAGCTGCCCATGCTCCCTCTGGACTCCAGTGACTCCTGAAATAATTCCAGTGCTTTGTGCTGGGAAGTTCTGCAGAGATTGAAGGTACCAGTTCTGCCCCCAATGGCTCCTGAACCAACCCAGGGTTTGATGTTTAACAACCATAAAGGTGTGTCCAGGTCTGTGACTCAGCATGAGAAAACTGCCCCCATTCCCCAGTGACTGACATATCCTGAATCCTAAATTCTGATCCCTAATCCTCAATCCTGCTGGCCCAGGTTGGGCAGAGAAGCTGTGGCTGCCCCGGGATCCCTGGAAGTGTCCAAGGCCAGGTTGGAGCAAGCTGGTCTATTGGAAGGTGTCCCTGCCCATGGTAGGGGGTGGAATGGGATGGTCTTTAAGGTCCCTTGCAATCCAAAGCATTCCATGATTCCATGGTTCCAAATGCACACGTGCAAGATCAGCTACCCTTGGGTGGCACCTCTTTAAACCACAATAGCTCAGTTGTTCCTGAGTGTGTTGCAATATCCTGCTCCTGCCCAAGTTTTCTGGAAGAATCCCAGCTCCGGGAGTCATCCCGGCCTGCCATGGAAGCTGGAGATGGTGGGGAGGGGGTTTCTCCACTTCCTGCCCAGCAAAGGGGTTCCCAAGTTACAACTGAAGGTCTGAGTGTGGCTGGTCAAGTACAGCCTGAAAAAAGTGGGATTTAATTCACTGATCCCACTGCCCACATTTAGGTGTCTCCGTGAAGTGATCCAAGGATCTGAGTACCCGCTACAGACTTTGGAATCCTGGAATCATTTAGATTGGAAAAGTCCCCTGAGATCATCCAGTCCAACCATTCCCCAGCGCTGCCGAGGCCACCACTGACCCATGTCCCCAAGTGCCACATCCACAGGGATTTGAAATCCCTCCAGGAATGGGGACTCCACCCCTGCCCTGGGAAGTTGTACCAGGGCTGGACAACCCTTTTCATGAGGAAATTTTCCCCAATATCCAACCTAAATCTTCTCTGGCACAACTTGAGGTCACTTCCTTTCAGAGAGGGCAGACAGATCCCCGATCCAGGAATGTTTGGTAATCCTGGAGCCACAGGAAATCTCAGACCATTCCTGTCCTCTCCGGGGTGGACATCAGTTTTGGAGTGAAATAAATAACCCATTTCCCTCAGTTTTTAGTTCACAGGTCTCAGTTCAGCGAGTCGAACACCCCCAAAAATCCCGTGGGCCTTGGAAAAGTGGGATAAAACGCTGTCCTGGCAGTGCAGGGATGAGAAGTGCCACTCATCCAACACCTTTGAAGGCATCACTGCTGTGCCCCCACGAGAAAATTATCTCTGGGAGCCTTTCCCATCTCAGAAGGTTCATCTGGGAGATAAATGGTCGGAGGGGGGGGAGAGGAAAGGAGGGAAAACAGAGTTTGGAGCATGAACTGGTTGGAGAAGAGGCAAAAAAGGCAATGCCAGAGGCAGAAAACACAGGAAAAACAGCTCAGGATGAGCTGCACCATTGGGCAGTTGTGATTGTGGTGGTTTGAGACCCTCAAAAATCCAATTTCCAAGTTCAAGCCCCCCTCCCACAATTTGCTTCAGTGTGAGAGGGTTTTCAGACAAAACACAGCCACTGAGCATTGGGGGAAGGGGAAAATACTTCCAAGGTTTATTTACATACATATATAAATACAGGTAACAACTTAACCATCTTTTTTACGATGAAATAATATATTTACATTAGATTAAATTTCTCTTTTTCTTCAACAAGAGTCCAGGAAGGAAAGAGAAAAGTCTTTCTGCCACTTTTTAGGTCACAGTGCCCTCAAATTAGTTCCTGTGGTATTAGTTAGTGTCTTTCATTTTTAAGGCACCAGGTTTGAGTGTTGCAGTCAGAATTTTTCCTGTTCTTACTTTGTGAAAATCCCAATCCCTCGAGCCCGAGCCTTTGAGGGACTTCCTTAGAGATTTTCACTCCTCTTCTCTGGTGCTGCTGCATTTTGAAACTCCTTTTAAACAGGAGTCCACCCTTCTTTCCAAAAGAGGGTCTCTGAAAGGGGTTTTGGGGAGTTTAATTCAGTCTTACCCCCAAAACAGTCTTCCTTGAGTTTTCTCTGTTCTGTTGAGTAGGCAGCAAATAACTTCAGGTTTTTAGCACACAAATGACCTAAGGAGACTACATTTATTTTCCAGGTAAATGTGGGCACCTACATTGGTTGCTCCTCCAGATTTTAAAGCCCTTTTTTCCCTGGCTTTGAGCCAACCTTCAGCTCCTGCAGCGCTGGAGGAAAATAAACCAAAGCACTCCAACAGTCCCTTTGGAACTTGTCGGGTTGGGATGTAACTGAGGAAAATATTTCTCCTGCAATTCCTCCCTCAAGAGGGGAAGGGAGAAGCATGAACTGGAGCAAAGGGTTGAGGAGCAGAGGCAAGATTTAGAATTTCAGATCCAACTCTATTGGTGTTTGAGAACATCTCTCTGTAATTTTGTTTTCTAGGGAGAGCTCTCCTGTTTTCATCCCTTTTTTATTCTCGTTCTTGGATTTCATGAAATATCCAAGAAAACCCTTGCACCTCAAATATGAGTCTTATGCCTTTCACTTTCCCCCTCAAAAAAACCCTCTTCATCAATTAAAAATGAGAATTTACCTCCAGCCCAACTCGAAGCATGTCATCGCTTCTAAATTTCTCGGCAAAAAAAAAAATCAAGTTTTTTCCATTTAAAGTTTAATCCTGCGTTTTTTTAATCACCATTGTTCCGGGGAGGGAGTGTTTGGAACCTCCACTTTTGCCATCCAGCCCTGGGAAATGATTCAACTGGAGGAGCTCGGCGACACTGAGAAAAACCTCCCACGTCAGATATTAAAACACGAACCACAAACGTGGTTACCAGGTGTCGTTTTAACTCTTGGGGCTTTTTTTCTCTGCTCTTCTTATCAGAGATGTCATTCATTTCTCAGCTAAACATTTAATTTGGGAGTGATGGGCTCGTTTTTTGGATAAATCGCTGTCACTGGCTGCTCTCACAGCAATCGGAGTATATATATCTGATATAATATACAGACATAAATATATATCTGATATAATATACAGACATAAATATATGAATATATATCTGATATAATATACAGGTGTAAAGATATATGAATATATATCTGATATAAGATAGAAAGATATATGTAATATATATGTGTATGATATAATATACATATAGAAATTAATATAAATATATATCTGATATAATATACAAGTATAAATATACATAAAATATATATCTGATATAATATACAGATATAAAACTATATAAATATATATATGTGATATAATATAGAGAAACAAAGTTATATAAATATATATCTGATATAATATACAGGTATAAATACACATAAAATATATACCTGATATAAAATATAGAGATAAATGTACATAAAATATATATCTGAGATAAAGATATATATAACATATATATCTATATAATATATATAAAATATATAGGTAAAAATATAAATATATGTAATATACAGATCAAAATATATATATTTATTTTATATATATGATATAATATACAGATATAAAGATATATAAATATAAATATGTGTCTGATATAATATACAGAGATAAATAGATATAAATAGATATCTGATATAATACACAGATATAAATATATAAATGTATCTGATATAATATACAGATATAAATATGTCTGATATAACATACAGACAGAAAGATACATAACATATATATGATAAATTATACAGATATAAATATATATCTGATATAATATACAAGTATAAATATACATAAAATATATACCTCATATAAAATACAGATGTAAATACATATAAAAGATATATATAATATAATATACAGATATCAATATATATAAATAGATACATATTATATCGAGATATATGTTATATAAGTCTATATAAATGTATCTGATATAATATACAGATTTAAATATATCTGATATAATATACAAAGATGTATATAACATATATATATATCTATATTATTATTATTATTATTATAAAATATATATAGGTATAAATATAAATATATAAAATACACATAATAAAATATACATTATATATATGGTATAATATACAGATATAAAGATATATAAATATAAATATGTATCTGATATAATGTACAGGTATAAATATACATAAAATATATACCTGATATAAAAATGCAGAGGTAAATATACATAAAATATTTATCTAATATACAGATATAAATATATAAATGTATTTGACATAATATACAGATATAAATATATATAACATATATATCTGATAAATACCTGATATAAAATACAGAGATAAATATACATAAATATATATCTGATATAATATACAGAGATAAATATATATGACATATATATATGAAAAATTATAGAGATATAAAGATATATAAATATAAATATATATTTGATATAAGATAGAGAGATAAATATATATAATATATATGTATGATATAATATACATATTTAAAATTATATAAATATATATCTGATATAATATACAGGTATAAATATCCATAAAATATATACCTAATATAAAATACAGAGATAAATATACATAAAATATATACCTGATATAACTTCATGTAAATAGATATCTGATATAATATACAGATAAAAAGATATATAAATATGAATATTTATCTGACATAAAATACTGAGATAAATATACATAAAATATATACCTGATATAATATACAGATATAAATATATATAAAATATATCTGATATAATATACAGATATGAATATATATATGATATTATATGTAGGTATAAATATATAAAAATATATGTATAATATAATATACATACACATATATAAATATATATATATGCATATATTGGACAGATAAAAGTAGGTTTAATTGCCTTACACGTCCCCCCTGTCCCCCAGCCATGTCACCCCAGCTCAGCCCACTGTTTTCCTACTAATTCCCAAAAAACCTGTCCTGGGGATCGCCGCAAGGAAAATTGGGCTCCAAAAATCCCCATCCCAGTGAAAGGAAAACCTGGATCCAGCTCCCAAATGTCTCACTCCTTCAGTGTTTCCCAGACCCAGATCCCATCCCGGCTCCCTCTGGCACTTGGGAATGGATTGACCTTCTCCTTATCCATCTCCTAATCCTGTTTGCAGCACAGACCTGCCTTGGGAATGTCCCCGGATCATGAAAGGAGTGGGGAGGCTCCATCTGCTTTTGATTTGGAAGTGTGTGGGTCTCAAAGAATCCCAGAATATCCTGAGCTGGAAGGGACCCACAGGGATCATCCAGTCCAACTCCTGGCCCTGCACAGGACACCCCAACAATCCCACCCTGTCCCCGAGGGCATTTTCCAAACCCTCCTGGAGCTCTGGCAGCCTTGGGGCTGTGCCCACTGCCCTGGGGAGCCTGGGCAGTGCCCAACCAGCCTCTGGGAGAAGAACCTTTCCCTGAGATCCAACCTGAGCCTGCCCTGGCACAGCTCCAGCCATTCCCTGGGTCCTGTCCCTGTCACATGGAGCAGAGATCAGAGCTGCCCCTCTGGAGGATCTGCAGACTCCAGTGAGGTCTCCCCTCACTCTCCTCTTCTCCAGGCTGGACAATCCCAGTGCCCTCAGCTGCTCCTCCTGTGGCCCCTCCAGATCTTTCATCATCTTCACGGCTTGAGTTTCCTCAGCCAGGAAACGGAGAAGGAGGAAAGGAAGCGACAATCCTGGATTGCTGTTAAACTTGGCACAGCCAAGGAGACTGGAAGGAGACTGGGAATGCATCAACCATTCCCTCCAGCCTGCACCACAACCCACCCTCTGGGGGAAGAACCTTTTCCTGAGATCCAACCTGACCCTGCCCTGGCACAGCTCCAGCTGCTCCCTGGGTGCTGTCACAGAATCAGCTGGGTTGGAAGGGACCTCCGAGACCATCCAGTCCAATCCTTGATCCAACACTGCTGTGATTCCCAGCCCATGGCACTGATGCCACATCCAGTCTCTTTTTAAATATCTCCAGGGACAGAGAATCCACCACTTCCCTGGGCAGCCCATTCCAATGTCTGATCACCCTCTCCGGAAAGAAATTCTTTCTAATCTCCAACCTAAACCTCCCCTGGCACAACTTGAGGCCATGGCTTGAGTTTCCCCATCCAGGAAACGGAGAGGAAGGGAATGGAGCGACAATCCCGGGTCGCTGTTAAACTCAGCGCAGCCAAGGAGACTGGAAGGAGACTGGGAATGCATCAACCATTCCCTCCAGGCTGCACCAAAACCCACCCACCACCATAGGCCCCAAACACAAACCCCACTCCCCCACTCTCTGCCCAAGGAGCTCAGACCTCACTTGGAGTGCAGAGCCCGTGGGGAGGGGGCTTCTCATTTTCATTCCAGCCCCGTTCGGCCCCTCCGGAAGCGGAGCCACGTGCAGGCTCCGATAGAGGATCTCATCCAAAGCAATCAGAACTCAATAATATTCTCCCCAGTAACCAGCCAGGCAAAAGCTGAGGAGATGTTTGACTTTATTTGCATCTTTATTGTCCCCGAGCAGCAGAGCGACGGTGCCGCCGTGTCTTGACTAAACAGACGCTGAGAGATGTTTTGTTGCTTCCTTGAGTGCAGGAAGATTAAGCCCAGTTACATATTTGCTCTGTCTTCCCCCCACCCCCCACCCTGTTCCCAAGGATTCCACCTTTGCTGGAATTACAGAACCACCCCTGTTGAGTTATTTAAGGTGGGAATAATAGAGAGTGAGTGTGGTCTGCGTGGAATTTGGGAGGGATGACGTCCACCGAGGAGGATTAGAAGGGTTTGGTTTAGATGGGTGGAGTTGATGGGAGTCCACACCACCCCAAGGGTCCCTGCTCCATGAACCACCTCCCTATGTAATCACAGCACCTGCAGCATCTCCAGGGAGGACGTGGCAAAATCAGGGGTGGTGCCAGTCAAAGATGAGCATCCAGCACCAAATCCAGCCCTTCCAGTCCAGAAGGAACCACAATCCTGGGCAGACCAAACCCCTCCCTCCAAAACCACCCTGAGATCCTCGTGGGTCCCGTCTGACTCGGCATATTCTGGAATTCTGTGATCCTGGGATTCTGTGATCTTTACAAAGCACATCCCATCCCTCCTTCCCTCCTTTTTTGTCCTCAGACAACCCAGAGTCCCTTTGCCAGGGAGAAAATTAGGGCGTCATTTTGGCTGTCAGGATTCTGGACTGGCATCGGCAAACGGCCAGAGGAGGAGGAGGAGGAGGAGAAGGAAGAGAAGGAAGGGAGGGAGAAGGGGAAGAAGAGGAAAGCAAGCAAAGGTTTGCCCAGGAAAGTGGGCAACAGCTGCTGCTGCAAAATATGGATGGAAAGGAGCCAGCACAAAGAATGGATTTTGCTCTCTGGCCTTCCCACCTGGAGGGAAGGAGGATCCATTGGTTGAGGGTCTGGAAAAGGAAATTAAAGTCCAGGTGGTGAGGCTGAGTGAAGGCTGCTGGCATCGAGCAGGTAAAGGTGGCACCTGGTCTTCCTCATCTTCCTAAGAAAATAATCATCCTTTCCCACCCTTAGATCCCATTTTGGGAGTGTTGGGCAGTGAAGTTGGATCCACACACAGCCTAAAGCTGAGGGTGTGGTAGAGTGGGATGGATGGACTTAGGACCTGGGGCTCAGGAATCCATTTTCCAATCCATTTTCCAATCAGTTATCCCCCTGTGTGGTAATTTGTGTGTCCATCACCTTTCCCTAACCCTCCAGGCTGGGAATCTGTGCACGAGCAGGTGGTGATTCCAGCCTGTGCTGCTCAAGGACATCCACACAGAAAACACTGAGGGATGGATGCCCCATCCCTGGAAGTGTCCAAGGCCAGATTGGACAGAGTTTGGAGCATCCTGGGCTAGTGGAAAGTGTCCCTGCTCATGGCAGGGGGTTGGAACTGGATGATCTTTAAGGTCTCTTCCAACCCAGACCGTTCTGTGGTTCTGGGATGGTGGTTCCTCGTCCCACCTTTGCAGAGCCTGAGGGCTCCTGCTCCTCCATCTCCCTGCTGATTCCCTTCCCAGAGGACTTTTCCCACAGCTCCCATGAGTTTTCCTTCTGCACCTGCAGCTCCTCAGGCTCATGGATGGAGATTAACCCGACCCACAGTGTAAACAGCACTTGCCCGCCCACACACACCATAAATCTCTCTTGATCCAAGCAAGGCAGAGCAGAATCCCGCTCCTTCCCAGCCTTCCAGGTGATTTATTTAAGCTCCTGTCATCCCACCAGGAAAGGGGCTTTGCCAAGGCTTTAATGCACAGCAACAGCTGCTCCTTTTTCCACGTCTCACCTGCTCGTGGAGCAGAACATCCCGAGTGCCACCACATGGTGTGGACAGGGACAACCAGGGGATCAGGCCCAGCAAAGGCATGGAAGGGCTGGAGTGTGTGCAGGGAAGGGAACGGAGCTGGGAAGGGGCTGGAGCAGCAGGAGCGGCTGAGGGAGCTGGGGGGGCTCAGCCTGGAGAAAAGGAGGCTCAGGGGGGACCTTCTGGCTCTGCAACTCCCTGACAGGAGGGGGGAGCTGGGGGGGGTCGGGCTCTGCTCCCAGGGAACAAGGGACAGGAGGAGAGGGAACGGCCTCCATCTGTGCCAGGGGAGGTTTAGGTTGTATATAGGGGAAAATTCCTTCCTGGAAAGGGTTGTCCAGCCCTGGCACAGCTGCCCAGGGCAGTGGAGGAGCCTCATCCCTGGAGGGATTTAAAATCCCTGTGGATGTGGCACTTGGGGACAGGGGTCAGTGGTGGATTGACAGTTGGACTCGATGATCTTTAGGGGCTTTTTCAAGCTAAACAATTCTATGGTTCCACCTACTCTTCTACAATTTGCTCCCCAACTTTCTCTCCATCCCTCTCTCTGTGTCCTCCAGAGCTTCACAACTCACATATTCCCCAGGGACTTGTGGTTTTCCAGGGATCTGATTTTTAAGGATAGTTTTTCAGTGAAGCTTCCTAAATCCATCTCATGGTCCACGAGAGGTTCACCTTGTCCTCATCCCTCAGGGATCAGCTTGGCCTCTCCCTTCCTTCTGCCCCTGTGGTACCCCAGGGAGGTAGGAAACAAAACCAAATCCATGGATATTCCTCATGATATTCATCCCAGATTTGGTCCTATCTGCGTTGTATCCCACCATTTTTCAAACATCCCGCAAAATTCCAAGAAAATCAATTTTCCTGGGTTTTTCTGCTGTGCCCACTCTTTGCTCCACACTGCCACGAGAAGCCAAAGACATTTAAGGGTTCTTTGGTGGCTCTCCAGGGTCACTTCATTTTCCCTCTCTACCCTGGAGGAACTGAGCTGTCCCCAGTTAACCCTCCTCTTCTCACACTTCCCCAAATTTCAGGTAAAGCAGGAACAGATCCTGTTGCTTTTGTTTTTCCTTTCAAAAGAAGAATCTACTGAACTCTCCCAGTTGCAGCCACATTCACAGTGGAAAAAATTCACCTGGTTTTCCATAAAATTAATGGAAAGATGGCTGGAAGTGCAACCAGAAGCTCCCATGAAGGAGCACAGAGGGAAGGACCTGCTTTAGTGTCCCATCGAATCAGCTTCTTCATATTAAAAAAGAAATAAAACTGAATTTATGGGATTCTTTGAGTGTCCCAAGGGTGTCCATTCATCAAGCAACTGGTTCCCACATAAAGGAGGAACCAACCACCAGACCTGAGGAACCTGGAGGTTCCCAAATAAATCCTCCCATGGGAGAAGGGGAATAACTCACCCCTAGAGGATAGCAGGGTTGGAAGAACAGAAGGGTGATGGAAAATCCAATTTTTTTTGAGCAGGGAGCGAACAGGAATGGCTGAAATGTTTAGCAGGAGGCTGGATTTGGCTGTGGGATGCAGGATTGATGGCTCCTGGAAGGTTTTCCCCCTGGAATGACCACAGTCCTCTGTCAATGGGAGATCAGACCTGGGCACTGATTTGAGAGGATTTGGGATTTGAGAAGGCCTTCAAACAGCTCATTTTTTCCATCATCCACCAGAAAAGGAAGGTCAGTTCCTTCTTTTCCCAGTTTTCCACTGGTACATGGAGGCAACAGGCCCCAAACCACCTTTGTGCTTCCAAATGCAACCGAAGCTGAGTGGAAAATGGGGAATTAATTAAAATGATACATAATTAAAATCATTAAAATTATATAAAATTTAAAAATAATTAAAATTACCACAAAGAATATAAAATTAAATTAAAATATAATTATTCTAATAATTATACATTAAATATTAATATATTTTTAATATAAATGAAATTATTTATAATTAATTAAAATAATATGATACGTTATATTAAAATAGTTTAAATAAAATAAAATAGTAAAAATTAAATTTAAATAATTAAAGTAATAAAATATTACATTATATAATTATTATAATAATTTGAAATTAAATTGATTTTATTATAATAAAATAAATTAAAATTTATATCATAAAATAATTAAAATAAATTGAAATTATTTAAATAATTAAATGATTAAAATAATATGATGCAAATTTATATTTAAAATTAAAATAATATAAATAATATTTATATTTAATGAAAATAATATCAAATAAAATTAACTAACTTTAACCCTGCTTTGCCAGGATGATTTTGCTGCTCTCCTCAGCTGATGCTCAGCCCACCCAGGCTGTCCCAGGCACAACTTCACCCTGAATTTGAAAATATAACAGTCACATCAGCTCCTCTCTGGTGTGGATTCCTTCTCTCCCAGTTTATCAACCCCTTTTTCTCCCAGTAGGACCTTTCACCTCATCCAACAGTGACTTTTTCAATATCTGTCCTGTTTGACCCCTGGAAAAACCCCAAAACCACCCCTCAGGAATATCTTTGAGTGAGCAAAACCCAACCATAAAGTTCCCCTTCTCTGCAGGGGGAAGTTTTGTGCTTATAAATCTTAATCCTCCTGATATTTAGTTCTCAGAACCTCTGAGATTTCCCTGCTCTGAGCCTCTCCCTGGAGAGAATTCCCACTTTTCCACTGGCATGGGGAGACCCCTGAGCCCCTCTGCTCATCCGGCTGCTCCTCTGTGAGCTCCACACTGGTGTTCACGTCCCTCTCCAGCCCTGTTTTCCTCAGGGAGCAATTCCAGCAGCAAATCCAAAGCCAGGATTGGGTCAGAAATGCTTCTCCACCTCCAAGAGGAAGATTTCCAGGGGTTTCTCCGCTCCAGACACTCGGTTTGGGAGATGCCTTTGGAGCCACACCTGGAGAGTTTGGATCCTCTCCTGCTTGAAGCATTTCTTGCCATCAAGAACCAGCCTGGGCAGACTCCAACCATCTCCTACAGGACTCAGCAGGGACATCTACCCACTCTGCTCTGCAGAGGGACCTGGATAGGTTGGAGAGGTGGGCTGATTCCAGCGGGATGAGGTTCAACCAGGCCAAGTGCCAGGTCCTGCACTTTGGCCACAACAACCCCCGGCAGCTCCAGGCTGGGACAGAGGGGCTGGAGAGCAGCCAGGCAGGAAGGGAGCTGGGATTTGGGATGGACAGGAAGCTGAACAGGAGCCAGAGTGTGCCCAGGAGGCCAAGAGGGCCAATGGATCCTGGCCTGGAGCAGGAACAGTGTGGCCAGCAGGTCCAAGGAAGTGATTCTGCCCCTGGACTCAGCACTGGTGAGGCCACCCCTGGAGTGCTGTGTCCAGTTCTGGGCCCTCAGTTCAGGAAGGACATTGAGGGGCTGGAGCAGGTCCAGAGGAGAGCAACGAGGCTGGGGAAGGGACTGGAGCACAAGTTCTATGAGGAGAGGCTGAGGGAGCTGGGGGGGCTGTTCAGCCTGGAGAAGAGGAGGCTCAGGGGAGACCTCCTCACTCTCTGCAACTCCCTGACAGGAGGGGGGAGCCAGGGGGGGGTTGGTCTCTTTTCCCAGGCAACTCTCAGCAAGACAAGAGGGCTCAGGGTCTTCAGCTGTGCCAGGGGAGGTTTAGGTTGGAGATTAGAAAGAATTTCTTTGCAGAGAGGGTGATCAGCCATTGGAATGGGCTGCCCAGGGAAGGGGTGAATTCTCCGTCCCTGGAGGTGTTTAAGGACAGACTGGATGTGGCATCAGTGCCATGGGCTGGGAACCACGGCAGGGTTGGATAAAGGGTTGCACTTGCTGATCTCAGAGGTCCCTTCCAACCCAGCTGATTCTATGATTGTATGAAAGTCACCCCAGATAAGCCTGTTTGTTCCCACTTAAGACAGAGGAGGTGTAGGAGACAACAAAAGCAACATTCCACCCGTCCTGGGGGAAGAAATCCCTCTCCTTGCTTTAAGACTCAGCTGCTCCTGGTCTCCAGAGAGACAAGACTCACATGGCTTCAACCCCACCAGCTTGTGGAGCAACCACTTTGTCCACCAGACGCATCTGTATTTAATGGATCACAAAATAATTGGATTTCCTGAGCTGGAAATGTCCCACAAGGATCACCAAGTCCAACTCCTGGCCCTGGGTGGGACACCCCAAGAATCCAACCTTTCAATCCCATCTCAGTAGGAACTGGATTTAGATGCATTAGAAAAAATCAGGTCCCTTTTCTTTCTCACAGAAGCTGAGGGGTCTTAGAGAAGATTTTCTGCTAATTTGCCTCCAAAATCCACTGGACACCCCGGGAAATGCTGAGTTCTGGCTGAATTTCAGTCTCCAGCACCTTCCCCGGGGGCCTGACCCTGCTCAGGGCTGAAAAACTGGCTGAGTTATGATGGAAAGGATCAGAAAATGCCTCCCTGTTAAAACAGGGCTTAAATCACCTCTCGGTGACGTCAGGGCTGGCGATTTTGGGGCAGAAAAAACTCTATGATTAAGTGATTGAGCTGATGCAAAACCATTCTTTTGGGCCTATTTGAAAGCCACACTTTTCCATTTTTTTCCCCTGGCAGATCATTTGAACAAAATAAGCCCATTTTGTTTACCTGGGAACTTCTTCCTTAAAATAAATACTTTTGTGTATTTAAGTTGAAAGCGAAACAAGGGAAATATTGTTTCAAACAGAGACATCAAATGGGGAGGTTTTTGGGTGAAAACAAAGGTAAATTGAAGCTTTTCTCTTTCAAAATTGTCTGGTTTGGTTATTTCAACCCAAACAAAAAAACTGAGATTGATATAAAACCCCAGCACGTTGCAGGTGACCTAAAAGTGTGGTTTCCGGCGTCAAAAAACTTCCAAGGGAAAATGTTTTCCCGGCTCCAGCAACAATTGATTCAAGAGTGGAATTAGGATTTAAAGCTCGGGCCACACAGTTTAATCCATTCCCTCCCCAACCCAGTGAAATCCTTTTGGAACAGGACAGAAGTGGAGGAGAAAAAAGGGGGAAAAGAGAAATCTGCAGGGGGGATAAAAAGGGAGATGTGGAAGGCTCTGGGATCCACTTCACTTGGAAATGAGGAAGAAAGCAGTGGAAGACCAGGACAACTCGATCCCGAGCACCAGAGACCTTTCTAAAAGTGAAAGGCAGCAGAGGGAATTCATGGAGAGAAATGCAAGGCAGTAATTAATTGATAAATGGCATTAAGAGAGTTTTCTAAAGGAGGAGGCTCCAACGTGACTTATCTTCCCACAGGCAGGAGACAATTGCTCCCTCCTTTCACCTTGTGGATAAGGACAGGGAAGGGGGAATCTGAAGAGGGATCTGGAAGTTGGAGACAAAAGAGAAAGGAAAAATCCTCCACCTCCAGCACGGGGGCTGTTGGAGACTGAGCTGCACAAGATGGGGAAGAGCAAAATACAACTATCCCCAACAAATAATTCCTCTGGCAATGGTGGGGGCAAAAAGAGGAAAAAATTGGGATTAAAGTGAATTCAAACCTTGTAGGGAAGAGGGAACCAGGGATTTATCTTCCCATAGGCAGGAGACAGTTGCTCCCTCCTTTCACTTTGCACGTAAGGACAGGGAAGGGGGAATCTTTCAATTTTGAAGCTGAAGAGGGGTCTGGAATTTGGTGACAAAAGAGAAAGGAAAAATCCTCCTTCCACGAGATGAGGAAGAGCAAAATACAACTATCCCCAACAAAAAGTTCTTCTTGCAGTTGTGGGGCAAAAGAGGGGAGAAAATTGGGATTAAAGTGAATCCCAACCTTGTAGGGAAGAGGGATCCAGAGGCTGGGCTGTTTTCCCTGCTCCACACTCACTGTTAGCAACCACCTGGAATCCCTGAGGCGGGATTAACCGAGGGATGGGAGCACAGGGATTTTGGTGTCTCAGTGGAGGTGTCACCGCTCCTGTCACAGCCAGCGGGGACCAAAGGCTCCTAAATCAGGCATCTGGTGTCCTCTGAGATATCCAGAGGTGTGCAGGACACCTGCATCCTTCTGGAGCAGCACAGAGGGGATGCAAGAGCTACACCAGGGCATCAAACTGAAAAAGAGAAGGGATACATGGGATATTGGGAAGGAATTCCTGGCTGGGAGGGTGGGGAGGCCCTGGCCCAGGTTGGGCAGAGAAGCTGTGGCTGGAAGTCTTGGATGGGGCTTGGAGCAACCTGGGCTAGTGGAAGGTGTCCCTGTCCACGGCAGGGGGTGGAACTGGATGAGCTTTAAGGTCCCTTCCATCTCAGACCATTCCATGATTCCATGGTTGATTCCATGAGCAGCCCTTGGCCTGGGTGAGCAGTCTCAGGAGACACCAGCTCCTCAGCAGACAACATCTGCCCTCATCTGTCCTTTTAATGTGGATTAAACAGTGATTCCTCTCCATCCCAACAGGACACACACCCTGGGTTCTGCTCAGTTTAAGAAGGAGAAGCAAAATCTGGGCAGTTTAAATTTGAAGGATTTATAGAGGGATTAAACCACTTTGTCCCGCAGGTTTTAACGATGGCAAAACGAGAATATTCATATAAAATGAATATTTTATTTTATACCAATGATCAGACAAAAAAACCTTAATCAGAACTATTTCCTGCACAACATAAACAACATAAACACTAAAAATCTACTAGTAGAGTCTAATTTAGTATAAAGTGATATAGTGCACTGTGACAAAGCAATTATTGCAGCAGTTATATCAAAGCTGGCAAAAAGAAATGATTATGAAGGAGAGATGTGATGTAACTCCCCCATACCAATGCTCATGGGGAGATCTCTGCTCTCAGCCTCCAGGAGTCACCTTGGGGGTGTCCCCGGCCAAGGCAGGAATCTCCACCCCTCCCCCAGGAAGGGTTATGCCAGAAGATCCTGACTGCAGGAGAGGGGTTGGATTTTCTAGGATAAAGTGACTGAGTGCCAGTGACACCTTCCCAGGCCAGCTCCCGGCTCCTCTGGCACCTCAGACTTCCAAAAGCAGGGGGTGTGTTCCAAGTGGGATGAGCCAGGATGGTTTTAGCAGAGTTAACACCCAGCCAAGGCCCTGGCTCCAGCAGCTGATCCTATAGGATGGCTGGATTAACGGCTGGATTTACAGCTGGATTCATAGCTGGATTAACAACTGGATTCACAACTGGATTCACAGCTGGATTGGATCTTGGAGCTGCTCAGGGTGGGACTATCCTGCCACAAAAGTCTCCCCAGAGCCTTCCCTTCTCCAGGCTGAAGAAAAGACTCCCCTTGGCTCTTCCCAGAGCGGCTCCTCCATTCCCAACCCCGCTGGATATCGGGCGGATGGAACAGCCCAGCAGCTCTTCATTCTTGTCATGAAACAAATGCCATTTCCAGCCAACTCTGAGCCAATCCAGGAGAACCTGACCCGAATCACCACCCCCCATTCCATCCCTGGTCCGGGTCACCCTGCCATCAAGGCAGAGCTGGAATCATTCCCAGGGCATTTTGTGGCTTCCCCCTCCCCGTGATGGCTTTGCTGAACTCCGGCCAAGGCGCAGCCGCGTCATTCCGATTCCATTAAAACCCAGAGGGAAGGGAAAGGAAGGAGGGAGACGGGTGTCCTTGGGGTCAGGCAATCTAACAAATCATGGAGAAGCCATTAGCACCAGGGAGTGACAGGAGGCAAAACAAGGCAGGAGTTAAGCCCAGAGCCTCGGGATCCATCAGTGTTATTCCGCGTCGCTCCGATGGTGTGTCGGCACAACGTGTAATCATCCCCATTGTTATTCTACTCCAAACATCCCTCCCTGCTCTCGCTCCAGGATGACTTTTCCTGGTCATCAGAGATCAAGGAGAAAGCACAGAGTCCACCTCGCATCAGTCCTTGCACTGTCAGTCCAGGCCTGATCCTGCCTGGTTTTAATGCACTAATTCCCATTTGTGACTCAAAATAACCCCCAGGTACCCCCAATATCCCAGGATTGTAGGAAAATCTATTTCCAAAGAACACTGGAGTTAAAGAACATCAGTGTTTCAAACACCAGGCCTGGGGAAAGACACCCCTTGTTCTCCTCGGGGCTTTTATCATCCCTGTCTCTCCCCTCTCTGAGGGGGCCTTCAAACACGTCTGCAAGGACTTCTCTATTTTTCCATACCAGGGAGAGTTTCTCTGGAATGCAGGAGGAGAAACCACCTAAAACTGTCTCTGGGGAAGATGCTTCTTCCAGGCAGCAAAGCTTTTTTAAAGCTAAAAACACCTGATCTCCTCGTAGTGAAATCTTCTGGAAGGTTCTCCCACCCTGACACCACTGTGTGCTTGGAAGGAGAGGGAATAGCTGGAGCAGAGGTTTAGTTGGCCCTGGAGTCATGAAGACTTCAAGTGGGATGTTGTTTTGGAGGTGGATGGTGGCAAAGCTTGTCATGTTCTGGCTCTTCAAGGTTTTGGGGGGCTGGGACAGCGTTTGGCTGAGTCCTCGGGGTGTTTGCAGAGCTGGGATGGGAAAAAAGGGGAATCTCCAGCTCTGGAGGTGAAAAAACCCAACCTTGGATGGTGCAGCCCACACACATAAACGTGTATTCCCACCTGGAATCCTGTGTCCGGCTCTGGGGTCCTCAGCACAGGAAGGACGTGGAGCTGCTGGAGCGAGTCCAGAGGAGGCCCCGGAGATGATGAGAGGGATGGAGCAGCTCTGCTGGGAGGAAAGGCTGGGAGAGCTGGAGGGGTTCCCCTGGAGAAGAGAAGGCTCCAAGGAGAGCTGAGAGCCCCTGGCAGGGCCTAAAGGGGCTCCAGGAGAGCTGGAGAGGGACTGGGGACAAGGCATGGAGGGACAGGACAAGGGGGAATGGCTTCAAACTGGGAGAGGGTAGAGTTAGGTGAGATATTGGGAAGGAATTCCTGGCTGGGAGGGTGGGGAGGCCCTGGAATAAATTTCCCAGAGAAGCTGTGGCTGCCCCTGGATCCCTGGAAGTGTCCAAGGCCAGGTTGGAGCAACCTGGTGTAGTGGAAGGTGTCCCTGTCCATGGCAGGGGGTGGCACTGGATGGTCTTTAAGGTCCCTCCCAACCCAAACCATCCTGTGATTTATGGAAGGAACAGCAGCACCTGGATGTTTGGGATTTCCCAGCCTCAGCTCTGGAAATCCTGGAGCAGTTCCTCACCTCCTGCTGCAATCACAGCCGAGCTCAATCCATCCCCACTCCAGGGCCTGCTCCCTCCCAAGCCACATTTCCCATCCCAGAAAACCACGTGGTTTTCCAAGTTCAGCACAGAAAGTTCTCCAGCCGATTGTCTGGTGGTTTGGGTTTGGGGTTTTTCAAGTGTTGTTCATGTCACTCAATGCCAAGGATTTCAAAGTGTGTCATCACTGATTTCCTTTTATCATTAACTGCCAGGTTTGAGGGCTGGTTCAGAGCTGAGCCCGAGGAAGACTGAGGCAAAGCTGCCTTGATTAACACCCTCTGTTTTGAAACCTTCCTGTGTCTTGTTCCAATTGATTTTCTAAAAGGGAGGGGAGGGGAAAAAAAAAAAAACTAAAAGAAAAAGCCACAACCAAATAAAACCCGAAAAAAGAGCTCCATCCAGGGGAACATCAAAGGGAACTGAGCTGTTTTCACTCCTGGTATAAAAATGAAAACAAGCAAAGACCAAACTGCATGAGTGATGATAATAAAGTGCCTGGAAACAGAGCCCTGGAGAGGCCTTGACTCAGTCCTGAGATGTTTGCAACACAAAAGCTTCACACGTGCAAAACCCTCCTGGGAAAGGCTCCGTGGGCTGCGAAAAAATCCTGCCAGGAATCATTTGAAACTCAAAGAATGACTAAGCTTTGTCCTACAGCCACAGCTTTTCTTGCTGGAAAGGGCAAGCAGGGGGAGAAAACCCAGCCAAATGAAACAGTAGGAAAAAGAGACAGAAAAAAAACACCCCACTGGGAGAAAATCAGGCTGTTCATCCATTCCATCGTTTTGGATTCACCAGGGAAAGCAGGAAGGGTGGACACTGGGATTTGGTCACCTCAGGTCCAGTGGGGAGCAGGTAATTCCTGTCACATGTTCCCTGGGTTTGTCCTGAGGGATTTGCTCCACCCTGGCACAGGGATTTGGGGTTGGACAATCCCTGCACAGCACAAGCCTCGACGGGACCCCCATGAGAGCAAATCTCAGGCTCTGGAGACCCTCATTCCCCTCGGGATAGGTCCTGTCCTGCAGCTGTAACTCCAGCCTTGCCCTTCCCCTCGTGCTTTCTGCCCCTCTCTCCGTGTCTTGCTGGGAATCCAAAAGGGTAAATTCACACCTGGCTGGAAAATTATCCCCAAATCTCTGTCGAGTTCAGAAATGGGGACAAATTTTTTAGCAGGGCCCGTTGCTGGGGGACAAGGAGAGGGGTTTGAACTAAAAGAGGGTTGATTTAGGTCAGATAGAGAGAAGAAGCTTTATATGATGAGGGTGGGGAGGCCCTGGCACAGGTTGTCCAGAGAAGCTGTGGCTGCCCCATCCCTGGAAGTGTCCAAGGCCAGGCTGGAGCAACCTGGGCTAGTGGAAGGTGTCCCTGCCATGGCAGGGGGATGGGTTAAGGTGGTCCTTTAAGATCATTTCCAACCCAAACCATTCCATGATTCTGTGATCTCAGCTGAGCGTCTGGATCCAAACCGGGAATGTTGTGTGTGCTCTCTGCTCTCCAGGGACCCCTCTGCTCTCCAGGGACCTCTGTACTCTCCAGGGGTCTCTCTGCTCTCCAGGGATCTCTTTGCTCTCCAGGGATCTCTTTGCTTTCCAGGGATCTCTGCTCTCCAGGGATTTCTTTGATCTCCAGGGATCTCTCTGCTCTCCAAGGATATCTCTGCTCTCCAGGGATCTCTCTGGTCTGCAGAGACTCCTCTGTTCTCTGGGAATGTCTGTGCTCTCCAGGGACGCCTCTGCTCTCCAGGAATCTCTGTGCTCTCCAGGGATCTCTCTACTCTCCAGGGACTTCTTTGATCTCCAGGGATCTCTCTGATCTCCAGGGATCTTTGTACTCTCCAGGGATCTCTCTGCTCTCCAGGGATCTCTGTGCTTTCCAGGGACCCCTCTGTTCTCCAGGAAGCCCTCTGCTCTCTAAGGATCCCTCTGCTCTCCAGGGACCTCTTTGCTCTCCAAGGATCTCTCTACTCCTCAGGGATCTCTCTGCTCTCCAGGGACTCCTCTGCTCTCTGGGAATGTCTGTGCTCTCCAGGGATCTCTGTGCTCTCCAGGGACCCCTCTGTTCTCCAGGGATTTCTTTGCCCTCCAGGGACCTCTCTGCTCTCCAGGGACCTCTTTGCTCTCCAAGGATCTCTCTGCTCCTCAGGGATCTCTCTGCTCTCCAGGGACTCCTCTGCTCTCCAGGGATCTCTTGTCTCCAGGGATCTCTGCTCTTCAGGGACCCCTCTTTTCTCCAAGTATCTCTCTGCTCTCCAGTGGTCTCTGCTCTCCAGGGATCTCTCTAGTCTCCAAGGATCTCTCTGCTCTCCAGGGATCTCTTTGCTCCCCAGGGATCTCTCTGCTCTCCAGGGACTCCTCTGCTCTCTGGGAATCTCTCTGCTCTCCAGGAACCCCTCTGCTCTCCTGGGATCTCTGTAGTCTCCAGGGATTTCTCTTCTCTCCAGGGACCCCTCTACTCTCCAGGGATCTCTTTGCTCTTCAGGGACCCCTCTGCTCTCCAGGAGTCTCTCTTTTCTCCAGACACATCCCTGCCTTCACTCACCTTTGCTCTCCAAACCCCTGTGGACTCCAGAAGCTGCTCCTTTCCCCCAAGACTCCACATCCTCAGGAAGCCCCAGCTCCAGACGTTGTCCAAGCTCACCGATTCCTTCCTTTCTTTCTCCGAGCGAGGATTTGAACGAGAAGAGAAGGTTGTGGAGGCAGAGCTGGCACAGAAGTGCTGCTTCCTCACTCTCACTTTGAACTTCACAGCACTGAGACTTGAAAGACACTCACAGCTGAGAGAAACACTTGAAAATTAGAGAGATAAGGCATCAGCTCCAGGCAACACTTCAGCAACAGCCTCCCCAGGACCTCAGTCTTCGTCGTGTGGGTGTGTTTAATATCATTGATGTGTTTTTCCCTCCTCGCTCTGGATGGGTAGAAGTGGATGCAGAGAACTAAAGTCAAGCTGTGCTTTGTATTTTCATTTTCAACAGGCCCCTTCTCGGCTCCGAGGAGGGATCTCTCGGCCCTGGGTGGGAGGGAGGGATGGATGGAAAGAGGGATCCTCATCTGCCAAAGACAGATACAGCAAAAGAAAGAGCAGGAGCTGGAAGGTGATAAATGCTTCGACTTCCTCAGCTGCAGGAGCCTCTTCATTAATTGCTTCATTGCTTTTTTCCCCTTTTTTTCTATGATTTTTTTCCCCTTGGCTCTGTGCATGGATCTATCTGCTGGCATTTCTCTGTGCCCATGGATGTGTTACCTGCCTGTGTGGTGCCATTCCAGGTGTTCATCCCCCTCATCCCTCCCATTCCAGGATGCAGCAGAAAGGAGGAAAATAAAAAGATCAAATAAATTTTAAGAAGGATGAGGAAAAAAATAAAAGGAATTGTCCAAGCAGTGTTTGGGCAACGCTCTGAGGGACAGGGTGGGATTGTTGGGGTGTCCTGTGAGGAGCTGGACTCGATCCTTGCGGATCCAGCTCAGGAGATTCCAGGATTCCATGAGATGGTTTTACATTTTGCTCTAGAAATGTCCCCTCATCCTGCACCCCAGGGGACAGAGCCTGTCTAGGGCCAGGACACCCCCAGCAAAGCTGCTGCCCCTCAAAACTCAGGCTCCAGGGAGCCAGGGAGGACACTTCTCCTCCCAAAGTGACCTCGTCAATGTGCTCCAGAAAATTCCCCTCCATTTCTGAAGCTCGTGGAAGCCACTCCCTCACCGGAGACTCATCACATTCCCTTCTTCACTTGGCCCTTCTTCCACATCCCACAAGGAAAACCCTGAGGAGTCCAAGGGTGTCAGAAGCCCAGGGAGCTGCTGTGGGTCAGGACAGGGCACAGAGGGGACAGAGGAGGGACTGGTGACTCCACTGGAGTGTGGTGGGTGACAGTGACCCCCTGAGACGGCCAAGGAGGGGCAGTCACAGAGTCATGG
The DNA here is from genome assembly GCF_003984885.1 of Neopelma chrysocephalum. Classification (NCBI taxonomy): domain Eukaryota; kingdom Metazoa; phylum Chordata; class Aves; order Passeriformes; family Pipridae; genus Neopelma; species Neopelma chrysocephalum. The sequence continues at coordinate 894,854 of NW_020897836.1, read as the reverse complement.
GATGACAGAATGGTTTGGGATGAAGGGACCTTAAAGAGTATCCAGTCCCACCCCCTGCCATGGGCAGGGACACCTTCCACTAGACCAGGTTGCTCCAACCTGGCCTTGGACACTTCCAGGGATCCAGGGGCAACCACAGCTTCTCTGCCCAACCTGTGCTGGGGCCTCCCCACCCTCCCAGCCAACAATTCCTTCCCAATATCCCATTTAAATCTCCTCTTTTCCAGTGAGGAGCCATTCCCTGTGTCCTGTCCCTCCACGCCTTGTCCCCAGTCCCTCTCCAGCTCTCCTGGAGCCCCTTCAGGCCCTGCAAGGGGCTCTCAGCTCTCCCTGGAGCCTTCTCTTCTCCAGCTGAACACCCTCAGCTCCCTTAGCCTTTCACACATTCCCCCCTTTTATGACAAGGAAAGGTTCACTGGGAAACCACGTGGAAGCTCAAAGAGTCCCCAGGAACACTCAGCAGCTTTCAGATCCAGCTGATGCTTTAAATGGATTTGTAGATGATGGACCAGAGGAGAAAGACCAAGGAGAAGAGCTGCACTTGAGGACCCGCTCCATGGAAATCCCAGCAATTCCAAGCAGAGGCTGAGCAGAGGATTCGTGGTCATCTGCTGCCATCTAGTGCCACCTGGACATCCCAAACCCCTCCCTGGATCCAGGAATTTCTCTTACCAGGCTTCAAATCCTGCCTGTCCCGTGGACCACAGGCTGCATCAGGGTGGACATCACCCATCTGCACACCTTGGGACCACCTCGGGATCCACAAAGCCAGCAAAGAGACTGTCGGGTATCACCCCCAAATTACCATCCTCTCATATCCCTGCTGCAAACAGGGAGCCTGTTTGGAGCACTGGAGCTGGGTTGGACTGGGAGGGTTTGTTACCAGCACTGCTGCTCTCTCTGCCTGAGGAGAAGGGACGTCATGGATCCTTTTGCACCACACAGCCCAGCACAATCTACCCCCAAGAAAAACCTGCTGGGGATGTGCAAGGACATCCCAGGCAGAGAAAGGGCTTCTTTGAGAAGGGTGGAAATACCTTTGAGTACTTATTGTGTCACACTGAGCAGAGCCCCAGATCTTTGCAGCAGCCCTGAGTCCAAACCTGTGGGTTTTTATTGATTCCTTTCTCTCATTCCTTTCTCACCTGAAGAGCTCAGATTCCCCCTCAGATGTGTGTCCTAGTTCTACCCTGCTGGTGAATTTTGGGCAGATGGAGTGGCTGAACCTTCCCCACTGGCAGCAGGAGGAGATGAAGGGGAGTGTGGTGGCCAAGTTTTGGGTGGGCAAGAACCCAAAACTCTGCATCAGCTGGAGGAGACCATCCAAAAAACCTTGCTGGTTTTTTGACCTGTCATCCCTCACTTTGTCATGGAGTTAAACGGTCCAACATGTGGCCAAAAAGGTTTTTCCAAGCACTTCATCCTGCAGTGGCTTCTCCAAACCCTCTCCAGCTGTTTGAGCCTCTGCTGGCACAGTGGGCAGCAGAAGGGAGGGGGTGCCCGGGAAAGGAGCAGGTTTTTCCCTCTCCAGCAGCTCCAAAGGTTCTGATCGTGTCAGAATTCCTCGGGAGATCATTAAAACCAACGGGACCTTGGGAATGTTCAGGGATCAGCTCATTCACCTCTGGAGCTCGTGTGAGGACGATCTCGAGAGGTCCCTTTCAACTCAAATGACTCAAGTGGTTTTGTGACTTGTTATTAAAGTAAGAGGAGATGTTGGATGCAAGATCCCACATGGATATCTGTGAAGCAAGAAAAACATGGAGGCACCAGAGATCCCAGGATCATTAAGGTTGGAAAAGCCTTCCAAGGTCCCTGTGCCTGATCCCACCTTGTCCCCCAGCCCAGAGCACTGAGTGCCACATCCAGTCCTTCCTTGAACACCTCCAGGGATGGGGACTCCACCACCTCCCTGGGCAGCCCATTCCAACATTTAACAACCCTTTCCATGAAGAAATTCTTCCTGAAGATGCTTCAGGGAAGACCCACGTGCGAGACCAAAGGCTTCAAAGCAAAGCCTGATCATGAGAGTAAGGACAGCTAGGGTTTAAGGTGGCCTTTAAGCCCAACCTGGGGATAATGAAACACCAGAACAGCTTCCTCAGGGTTTTCCCTGAACCTACACCACGGCTGGACACATCTCCAAGAGATCTGTCCCAGGTCAGGTGGGATCTACCCCAGTGTCGTTGATATGGGACACACGGATGGACTGAACCATCCCAGGTTTAAGGGACTGCTGGGATCTGTTTGCAGGTCATGGAAGACCTGGAGATCTTGGTGTCTAGAGGGTTCAGGGAACTTCTGAGCAAGAAAAGAGCCAGAGGAGCCAGGGGACTGTAGAAAGTCTTTGTTCTCGTTTCAGACCCTTGATAGAGCCGCGTGTCAAGTCACAAGGAAAAGTGGCACAAAAACTGTGCAAGGTCAACAGCACCTTTGATCTGAGGATTGTAAAGCCCTTTCAAGACATGAGTTTGTTCAACCTCACAACACCCCTGTGAGGTAGGTTATCACCCCCCCTCTTTCCACGTGGGGGGAACTGAGGCACAGAGAAATGCAGCGGCTCGGCCGAGGCCTCTGGACAAGCCAATGGCACGGGCAGGAGGTTTTCCTGCTCCTCATCCCGTTGGGACAGCAGAGTGTCAGCAGCTCCCGGAGCCACTGGTGGGCTTGGCCCACAAGCAGGGAACAGGCAACGTTTATGGGGGGGCTCCTGAGCCCCCTGAAAGCACCCTGGTGACCCGCTGCCACCAGCACTTGAGGCGTTGAAACACTTCCCAGGAGGCTGCTCCTTCCAGGTGACCCCAGGGTTGTCACCTCGTGCAATCGGGCAGGAGGGGCAGGAGGAGCCTGAGAACTTGGATCCTTCATGGAAATGTCCCAATCCAAGCTGGAAATCGTGTTTCTCTCATGGCAAATGTCTCCCCCCGGAGAGGATGCTCCAGCATCAAGCTCTGGTGGCAGTGGGTGGTGGTGGTGATGGGGGGGGTTGTCTCACCAGGCCTGGAGGAGAAGGAGGAGGTAGCTAGAAGGACCTTACACTGTCACCAGCATCTTCCATCAGTGTTGGATGTCCTCGTGCCCCCCCCCAGCCCAGTCCATGTGCAACGTCAGGGAGAAACCAAAGGTGGGAGGCGAATTGGCCGGGAAGCGATGCCGGGATGGAATGTCCACCGTGGAAACCCCACCTCCAACCTTCACTGAAGTCATAGTACCAGTTTCCCCTCTCCCCACCCCCCAGTTTTTGTGCTGAATACAAATTCTGTCTTATAAAAATAGTCCTCTGGTATCAAAAGACAAATAAAAGGAGGGGAATGAAGGACCCCTGTGGGCAGAGCAGTGCAAATCAGGAGAGCCAGCTCAGCAAGGACAGGCTTCAGGTGGCCTTGGATTGTCACTTCTTGGAGGGGATGGAGGTCGATTGGAGTTTGATGGCTGGGACTGGCCTGGAGTGAGGAGAAGAAGAAGAAGGAGACAACTCTTTGAGTGCAAACACCAACCACCCACCACCTCCACCACAACCAACCTCCCACGGCTCAGGGCAGACAGAGCAGCTGCTGTCCCTGAGACCAGAGGGCACCTGGCACTGGCACTGCCGTGGTCACCCATGTCCCCTTGCCAAGGTTAAACCACAGATTGCACTGGTTTGAGATGGTTTTTCCTTTGGTGGACCCCGAGAACCCTGACAGGACATGTGGTGACACCAGGCAGTGACCAACAGTGGGAATGATGTTGCCCAGGGACACTTCCAAACAGCCAAGGTGGTTTGTGCACCACCAAGAGATATCACCAGCTCAACCAACCCCATATGGAGCCTGTTCCCATCCTGGAGATTCATGAGTCATGGAATTATGGAATGGTTGAGCTGGAAGGGACCTTAAAGATCATCTTGTCCTGCCTTTCCACCAGACCAGGTTGCTTCAACCTGGCCTTGGACACTTCCAGGGATCCAGGGGCAGCCACAGCTTCTCTGGGCAACCTCTGCCAGGGCCTCCCCACCCTCACAGCCAACAATTCCTTCCCAGTATCCCACCTATCCCTGCCCTTTGGCAGTGGGAAGCCATTCCCTGTGTCCTGTCCCTCCATCCTTTGTCCTAAGTCCCTCTCCAGGATTGTTCTCAGTGGGCAGCACAGACAAAACCCCCAGTTTGGGGAAGGGAGATGATTTTGGCTGCCAGGATGTGCCAAACCCTTCCCTTTAGGAACCACAGACCAGCCCTGTTTTATCTCCTCAGAGAGCTGAGCTCCAGGGATTGAGTTACACTGAGACATTTTGGGGCACAGTCAACTCTTTGTGGTGGCAGTTGCAAAGTGAGAACCCAAAATAGTGTCAGAGGGTCAGAGCAGTGACTAACACAGAAGACTGGCTGGGGATGAGGGACAACTTCATTCCAGCACAGTGGATGGATGGATACATGGATGGATGCAGCCCACAAGCCCAAGCAGCAGGAATGGATGTAAACACAATTCCTTGGGGCTCCACTGACCCATATCCAGAGAATTGGGCAGCACAGCAAGAGCTGGAAGTAGCAGTGATATTGGAAAACTCTTGGGCTGGAAAACCCACGTCCTCCATTCCTTTGGACACAGGTGCCCAAGCCCTGCTGTTGGTGGGGTACCCAGGGGGACTGTGTCCTGCTCACCCAGGAGCTTCTGGGAAGCTGGAAATTTAATCCCAGGTCCCCTGGTTCCCAATCTGAGGCTGAACCAAAGGCCACCCCCCACAAGCAGTGCCAGGGGTCCGTGGGGTGTCCCTCACTCACCTTTGAGGTGGCATCGGTCTGCAGGGAGGGAAGAGGAGAGAGAACATCAGTGTCCATCCCTTCCCATTAGTGTCCATCCCTCCATATCAGTGTCCATCCCTCCATATCAGTGTCCATCCCT
>NW_020897836.1:888913-889963 GCF_003984885.1 Neopelma chrysocephalum | reverse complement strand
CATCCCTCCATATCAGTGTCCATCCCTCCATATCAGTGTCCATCCCTTCACATCGGTGTCCATCCCTTCCCATCAGTGGCCATCCCTTCACTGAATCCCAACAGCTCCCTCCACATCTGGGATGGGAAACCACCTCCCCCACCCAAAATATGGCCCCTCCCTTACCCCAGCACCTCAAAACCCCAACCCTCGGCCTCTTTTGGCCAATTTTGGCCAGACCCTGCGAGGTCCTGCAGAGCAGGGAATGTCCCACCCAGGGGTGACCCCCCTGAACTGCCCCCAACCCGCAGGACCCCCCACCCTTGGTGGGGGACACTCCACTCACTTCAGGGCCCTCGTGGGGTGGCTCGTGGCGCTCGTCCCCGCCGGCTGGAAGTTGGTGGGAGGGACCATGACCAGCAGGGTCTGTCCATGGGCAGGAGGCAGCTCTTTGGCCAGGAGAGGACTCCCGGGGAGGGGTCGACGCGGGGGCTGCTGCTTTGGGACCACCTGGAGTCACAGGGGGGGTGTGGGGAGGGACAAAACATCCTCAAGGATCATCCGGTGACCTCCTGCAAACCTCCCTCCCCTGCCACAGAGCTGAGATGCTTCCAGGCATGGAATGACATCCAGGGAACCTTAAAATATTCCCATGAACAGCACCCAAACTATCCTAAAATACTCCCATTAACAACATCCAAATGACACTAAAATATTCCCATTAAAAACACCCAAACTATCCTAAAATATTGTCATTAACAACACTCAAAAAACCCCAAATTATTTTCATTAACAGCACACAAACTATCTTAAAATATTCTCATTAACAACACCCCAACTACCCTAAATTATTCCCATTAACAACATCCAAACGACACTAAAATATTCCCATTAACAACACACCACCTACCCTAAAATATTCCCATTAGCAACACCCAAACTACCTTAAAATATTCCCATTAACAACACCCAAACTACACTAAAATCTTCCCACTAACAGCATCCAAACTACCCTAAAATATTGTCATTAACAACACCCCAACTACACTAAAATATTCCCATTAACAACAC
>NW_020897836.1:886435-888903 GCF_003984885.1 Neopelma chrysocephalum | reverse complement strand
CTACACTAAAATATTCCCATTAACAACACCCCAACTACACTAAAATACTATCATTAACACCCAAACTACCCTAAAATATTCTCATTAACAACACTCAAACTACCCTAAATATTTTCATTAACACCCAAACTACCTTAAAATATTCTCATTAACAACACCCCAACCATACTAAAATATTCTTATCAAAACCACACAAACTACCTTAAAATATTCTCATTAACAGCACCCCAACCACCGTAAAATATTCTCATTATCCCCTGAACTTTCCTCGTTGTTCCACCAGATCCACCTCCCGGGGCGGTGTGACAGCTCCTCGAGAGATCCCAACTCAAAACCAGCCAAAAAAACCCGGGAATTCCCGAGCCTGGAAGGAAAAGGGCACCTCACCTGTGGGGTCCTCATGGGGCTGCAGGGAAGAGGTTTCCTGGGAGGCGGGAGCTTGGCCTGGGAGCCGCCGGCTTTGGAAGGGCCCGGGGGTGACCTGGTGACCACTGAGTGTGACCTGGTGACCACTGAGTGTGACCTGGTGACCGGCGGGGGTGGCCTGGCGGGTTTGGGGTCTCTGGGCCGCGGGGGGACGGAATTCGGGGCCGGGCGCAGAGGGTGGACCACGTTGACGGGCTGAGAGCCGGGGTGGTGAGCGCAGGATTTGGGCAGGAACGCGGCCCGGGTCACCTGCCGGGGTGGGAAAAGTGGGAGAAAAATCCTTAGGGATGTTTTCCCTGGAACGGGTGTCCTGCTGAGGAGCTTCTTGGGGTTTTTATTCCGCTTTTACCCCTCGTTTTTACCATCCTGCCCCAAAACTGGACGTGTTTTATGGCTGGACTCTATCCCAGAGCTCTTTGCCAACCTCAGTGATCCTGAGATTCCATGTTTGCTCCTCACTAACCACGTGAGAGTACACAGGGATATTCTTCCTAAATTCTTCCTAAACTCCTCCTAAATTCTTCCTAAAGTCTTTCTAAATTCTCCCTAAATTCTTCTTAAATTCCTCCTCAATTCTTCCTAACATCTTCCTAAATTCTCTGTAATTTCTTCCTAAATTCTTCCTAAATGTCTCCAAAATTCTCCCTAAATTCTTTCTAAATTCCTCCTAACATCTTCCTAAATTCTCTGTAATTTCTTCCTAAATTCTTCCTAAATGTCTCCAAAATTCTCCCTAAATTCTTCCTAAATTCCTCCTAAACTCTTCCGAAATTCCTCATAAACTCTTCCTAAATTCCTCCTGAATTCTTCCTATTTTCGCCCTAAATTCCTCCTAAATTCTTCATAAATTCTCTCTTTCTTCATAAATTCTTCCTAAATTCCTCCTAAATTCTTCCTAAATTTTAACTCCACTTTATTGATGATTTATCACTTTATTGATGATTTATCACTTACTTTATTGATGAGTTATCACTTATTTTATTGATGATTTATCACTTTATTGTTGATTTATCACTTTTTTATAAGTTATCGCTTATTTTATTGATGATTTATCGCTTTATTGACAATTTATCACTTACTTTAATGATAAGTTATCACTTACTGATGATTTATCATTTACTTTATTGATGATTTATCACTTAATGATAAGTTATCACTTATTTTATTGATGATTTATCACTTCTTACTTTATTGATCATTTATCATTTATTTTATTGATGATTTATCACTTTATTGACCATTTATCACTTATTGATGATTTATCACTTTATTGACCATTTATCACTTATTTTATTGATAAGTTATCACTTATTTTATTGATGATTTATCACTTTACTGATAATTTATCACTTTATTTATAAGTTATCGCTTATTTTATTGATGATTTATTACCTTATTGATAAGCTATCACTTATTTTACTGATGATTTATCACTTTATTGATGATTTATCACTTACTTTAATGGTAAATTATCACTTATTGATGATTCATCACTTCTTACTTTATTGATAATTTATCACTTTATTGATAAATTATCATTTTATTGATGATTTATCATTTATTTTATTGATGATTCATCACTTTATTGATAAGCTATCACTTATTTTATGTATGATTTATCACTTTATTGATGATCTGTCACTTTATTGATGATTTATCACTTACTTTATTGATGAGTTATCACTTATCAATAGAGTAAGTTATCACTTTATTGATGAGTTATCACTTTATTGATGAGTTATCACTTACTTTATCGTTGTGGCTGGAGGTGGAAATGTTCCTCAAGGTGAAGGCAGCTTTGGGGTGGCCACTGCTCGACTTCCGACCGACGGATTTGTTCCTGCTGGGAATTCCAAAGTCAATCACGGATGGCAACATAAAGCAACCACTTTAGGAACAGTTGCCTCCCGAAATTCTGCCCCTCAGGGAGGTCCTGTCTCAATTAACAGCTCATTAATGGCACTGCTGGGTGAGTCTGTCTCAAGGCAATGGGGGGTTGGTTGGTTTTGGGGTTTCCTCTTGAATTATTTTCGGGGCTCTGA
>NW_020897836.1:883992-886425 GCF_003984885.1 Neopelma chrysocephalum | reverse complement strand
GAGGAAGAGGAAGACGACGAGGAGGGCGATGAAAATGGCCTCGTGGTCTGGCAGGGAAAGCACAGAGGAGAGTGAGGGGCTGGGAGATGCTGGGGAACACTGATCCCATCCACCCATCACCCCAAACTAGGCACATCACTGCTGATCCCACCTCCGGAAAGGGAGCAGGACCATCCAGCAGCCTCTCATGGCAATGGGTGGCCACCGAGCAACCGAGGCCACCAAGACCACCCAGCACGGACTGTGGGGCTGCCTGGACAGACCCAACCCAGCCCCTCGGGGAGCAGGGCTGCCAGCAGCTCTATCCCCCCCATTTCCCCCTCTCCTGACATCATTCCAGCCCCGGGAGCAGCGGAGAAGCCGGGACTCACTGTTGGGCTGCACGGGGCCGCTGTCCAGGCTGCCCCCCAGCCCCGGCTCCTGGCAGTAGGGGGGAGCCCAGCCGGCGTCACAGTGACAGTTCTTGTTGCTGTTGCAGACCTGCAGGGAGAGGAGGAGGGTTGGAGGCCACCAGGGAAGGTGTGGAAGTGGTGGCCTGTGGGGTGGGGACAAGAGTAGGTGGTGGGTGACAGGAATTCGGGCTGAAGGAGCTTGAAGCCCTGCTGATGTTCACCCCTTGAACATCAGGGAATCACGGGTTGGAAGGGACCTCAAAGATGATGGAGTTCCACCCCCTGCCATGGGCAGGGACACCTTCCACTAGACCAGGTTGCTCCAACCTGGCCTTGGACACTTCCAGGAATCCAGGGGCAGCCACAGCTTCTCTGCCCAACCTGGGACAGGGCCTCCTCCCCACCCTCACAGCCAGGAATTCCTTCCCAATATCCCATCTATCCCTGCCCTCTGGCACTGGGAAGCCATTCCCTGTGTCCTGTCCCTCCATCCCTTGTCCCCAGTCCCTCTCCAGCTCTCCTGGAGCCCCTTTAGGCCCTGCAAGGGCTCTCAGCTCTCCCTGGACCTTCTCTTCTCCAGGTGAACCCCCCCAGCTCTCTGAGCAGAACAAAAGGGTCAATGTGGGTGTTTCACAATCACATCCCTCCACACAATCCAGCAGATCTCCCACAGTCTGCTGTTGCCTCATCTCACGAAGCCCCACATTCCACAGAGCTCCGACCCTTGCAACCCTTTGAGCTTTGGACAACAATGTCTCTTTGTGCTTCCTTGGTTTTTTGTAGTCCCAGTTGTCTTTCTAACCCTTGTTTTTCTCTCTGAGGGAACAGGCACCTGCTCCGAGCTCTAAACACTCTTGAGTTCAAACTGGACCCTGATCCAAACTGTGCAGATGGTTCTTACATCAGGAATTATTTCCTTCCTCTCACTCGGACACGGGTGAGCAAAGATCCCAGCTCAGCCTCACCTGGAGCTGGTGTTTGGGACAGATAGGAAAGGCAGAAATCCAGAGGGTTCATCCCTGGGGGGAGACACTTGGTTTGGCTTAAAAATCTGCTCCTCATCCCAGGATTTCCCTGGAGGTCTTGGGTCATAACTCACCCCGTGGCCGTTGCACCGGGACACGCACTTTTCCAGCTCAAAAAGGGAGGCGTTCTGGCACCGACGGTCCTTGCAAACCTGGGGGAGAGCCAGGGAGGTTAGAGAGAGACCCAGGAGAGACCACACTGATCTTCTGAGGGCTTCCCTGGGGGTTCTCTGGAAGGATGTTGTCCTTCAGGATGTTGTCCATTGGAAAATGCCGTTGGGATAAATCACGTCGTTCCAGGTGAACGGATTTCAGTCCAATTTTCGGCCCTGCCATCCCCACATCTGGGACCAGCCACCACCACTCCCAGCCCCCTCCCCTGCCAACCCACCTGGTAGCTCCTGGACAAACCATTTCCCATCTGGCCCTAAAACTCGGCCAAAAAAAAAAAAACGCTGCTGGATTTCAAACCCAGCCACGTTTTGGCCTCCCATCCCAAACCGGGATGAAAATTCCACTGCTCAAATGCCAAATAGGGAAGGAAGTGTCTCCACTCTGGCAGACACCCCTGCTACCGTGTCCTCCACCAGGCCTCTGCCCTTCCTCAGCTCAACTGGCCCCCTCCAAAGTCCTTGGAGTTGCAGGGGCTGCAAAGGAGACCAATTCCCAGTTAGCTTTGGATTTGCCATGTTGGTTCCTAACATGGCTTTTCCCCGGGAAACAATTTCATCATGGGAGGAAGCCTCATCCATGAAATCCTGTGGCAATTCTTGCTGGGCTTGCTCCACTATGAATTGAACTGGAAAAGAAGCTTTGAGGCCACGGAGAAGAATTTGGTGGCCTACAAACACCTGGAGATGTCTAAAAATGCCCCAGATGAGAAAAATTTAGTGGCCTGTAAAGATCTGGTGACATCTAGAAATGCCCCAGATGAGAATTTGGTGGCCTGCAAACACCTGGTGACATTTAGAAATGCCCCAGATGAGAATTTGGTGGCCTGCAAACATCTGGGGACA
>NW_020897836.1:872941-883982 GCF_003984885.1 Neopelma chrysocephalum | reverse complement strand
GTGGCCTGCAAACATCTGGGGACATCTAGAAATGCCCCAGATGAGAAGTTGGTGGCCTGTAAACATCTGGTGATGTCTAGAAATGCCCCAGATGAGAACTTGGTGGCCTGCAAACATCTTGAAACGCCCCGATCGAGGCATCACCGAGTCACACGTGGAGGAAACCACATCCCACATCCCGTTGGCCAAGACCCAAAGCCCACGTTGGAGCTGGGAAAGAGCCCAGGAGACGATGGTCTCCTGCAGGAGCCCCCCAGCCCCGGGAAGGGGCACTCACCATCCCATCTCCGCACTTGGTCCCCGTCATCACCAGGCCGGGGTCGGACAGGTCGTCCTCGTCGTCCCTGGCCGTGTACATGTAGGTGCCCCTGCACTTCACCTCGCGCCCGTTGAAGCGGATCGTGGTGTCGATGGACACCGTGTTGGTCCCCTGGGGCTTCTTGGCCGAGCTCTGGCACTGGATCTTCCCACACATGGCGTCCCTGGGAGTGGGGAAGAGCCGAGGTGAGGGCGGGAAGTCCCTCGGTCTCCCTGCCCGTCACCCCGCGCCCGCGGGATCGTCTCCCTCGGGATTCGTGGCCACGCCGGGTTGTGGCTCGGCAGGTTCGGGAAGGACTTGGATAAATCATGGACAGCACAGAGGAATGGTGGAAGGAACGGTCGGGGGGGCCTCTAATATCCCTGGAATGCTCTCAGGCACATGGTGGGATTTTTGGGGTGTCCTGTGCAGGGCCAGGAGTTGGACTCAATGGAGTTGGGCTCGATGGAGTTGGTCCCTCCCAACTCAGGATATTCCATGATTCCATAAACTGGGAATACTGGGGAGCACACGCTCCCTAAACAGCACCCCTCTGATGCTGTCTTTGATCTTCCCACCAGGCTGCATGATGCGACAACAGGATCATTTGGGTCAGAAAAGAACCTTGAGACCATCAAGTCCAACCTCCCGGCACTGATGGAAACAGAGTCCAAGAAGGATGTGGTGGCTTCCTCAGGTCCCAAAAACGGGCCTGACCCCAGAGGTTGGGGTAGGAGCCTCCCAGCCCCCTCCCAGGGGTGGGTACTGGGGGGCTGTGGGTGCAGGAGGAGGAGACGGGGCACCCAGGGGTGCCAGGGCTGCACCCACCTCTTGTCACACTTGACGTAGCGCCCTTGGCTGTCCTTGCCGCAGTTGCCGTAGGTGTTCCCAGCCATGTTCACGTCCTGGAAACAGGCATCTGGAGCTGGCCAGGCACCTGCAGGGAGGCAGGAAAGGTCCCACTGTGACAGGGGATAGCAGGAAGTAGGGAGAAGTACTGAAAATGGGACCAGCATCTGGGTGTTCATGGAGAAAACACCATGGAAAAGTCTCCTGAAGAACTGCTGCTGAGGGTGCTGGACCAGGGACAGCACAAGAGGGATGAAAGTCCCTTTTTTCTGAGGTCTTGCAGAGGATTTTGATCATGGAATCATAGAGTGGTTTGGGTTGAAAGGGACCAAAGCCCATCCAACTCCAACCCCCTGCCATGGGCAGGGACACCTTCCACTAGCCCACATTGATCCAACCTGGTCTTGGACACTTCCAGGGATCCAGGAGCAGCCACAGCTTCTCTGGGCAATCTGTGCCAATGCCCCTCCACCCAATACCCTCCAACCCCCCAGGCAGATGCCATGGAGAGGGGTGGGAAGGAGGCCAGGCTGGAGCTGGTGGGACTCACCTGGTCCCCAGAGCTGGACACACTGCTGGTGGTGGGTCATGCACATCCCATTGTTGCAATAGGCCTCTCCATAGGCACAGGAGGAGCCATCCAGCAGGTACACGTTGGCTGGGCAGTAGGGAGAGGCACCAGTGCAATATTCCGGGAGGTCACAGGATCCCGCTGCTTCCCGGCACATCGTCCCGGCCGCCTTCAGCTGCCACGGGAGGAGAGACAAACTGAGACAAGGGGACAAGGTGGGATTGGCTGCCGCCTCCTGGCACAGCTTGGGGACATGAACCAGCTGGAATGTCCCCTGTGGGACCATATGGGGTTGTCAAGGTATGGAGATACATTCCTGGGCTGGACCACAGCCAGAAAGCTGCCAGAGGAGATTCTCCTGGAGAGGGAGTTTTGGGAAGTTCGTGGAGTGACAGGTCAAGGGGGAATGGTTTCCCATGGACAGAGGGCAGGGTTAGATGGGATATTGGGAAGGAAGGAATTACTGGCTGTGGGGGTGGTGAGGCCCTGGCACAGGTTGCCCAGAGAAGCTGTGGCTGCCCCTGGATCCCTGGAAGTGTCCAAGGCCAGGCTGGATGAGGCTTGGAGCAACCTGGGTTAGTGGAAGGTGTCCCTGCCCATGGCAGGGGGTGGCACTGGACGATTTTTAAGGTCCCTTCCAACCCCAACCATTCCATGATTCTCCTGCAGACACAAGTTTACACATAACCCTCATCTGGCACGGCAGAGTTCGACCTTTTGGATGTGCAGCACATGATTCCTGAGGGAACGGCGGGGCCGTATGTCTGTGCTCATCCCATGGGCATGAAGGGGACATGTTGGGGGCACGGTGGGGGCACGGTGGGGGTCTCACCTTGCAGTTGTGGCAGCAATCCCCGTGGGCACACTGGGCCCCCTCCTTCAGCGTGCAGTTGTGAGCGTTGCAGCAGGGGTTGGTGCACTCCTGCGCGGGGGGAGAAGACAACACCGTGGTCGTGGTTCCACCACCATGATCCCATCCCTTCCCTATCCCTTCCCCCAGCCCCTTTTCCACCCCTCACATCACTGCCCTTCTCATTTTGCCATCAGGGAAACTGAGGCACGGAGGGGATGAGGAAGAACTGAACAATCAGGAGGGAAGTCGAGGAAGAAGCCAGGACCAGGTTAAACGGATTTAGGAAGGTGGGACTGGGATGGAGTCCCTGAGGTGACCAGCAAACCCTCTTCCCTTGGAAACACCCCTCTCCACGTGGTCTTTTTTGGCCTCTGCAGGGAAGGGATGCAGCAGCAGCTCCTACCTCCACCTCCCCACAGTCACAGTCCTCTCCTTCCTCCCGAAAGCCGTTGCCACATTTCCGTCCCACCACCAGGTCCTTGGTGTCGGGCAGGTTGAAGAGGCACATCCCACCTCCCTTCTGGAAGTAGTTTTCCAGCTGCCTCTTGCTGCAGGAGCTGAACACGCGAGGGAAGGGGTGTCTGTGCACAGGACAGAGAGGGAGGGATGGAAAACAGGGTCGTCAGGACCAGGAGAAGGTGGAAAACCACAGTCAGAACTGGGAATCAAGCACATTTGGCATGAATCCTTCCTGCAGGGATGGGAAATGGGGTGATCAGAATCAGGAGAAGGTGGGAAACCAGTCAGAGCTGGAAATCGAGCACATTTGGCATGAACTCTTCCAGGATGGATGGGAAATGGGGTGATCAGGAGCAGGAGAAGGTGGAAAACCAGTCAGAACTGGGAATTAAGCACATTTGGTATGAACCCTTCCAGGAGGGATGGGAAACAAGGTCATCAGGACCAGGAGAAGGTGGAAAACCACAGTCAAAACTGGGAATCGAGCACATTTGGCACAAACCCCTCCAGCAGGGATGGGAAATGGGGTGATCAGGACCAGGAGAAGGTGGAAAACCAGTCAGAACTGGGAATTAAGCACATTTAGCATGAACCCTTCCAGGGGAGATGGGAAATGGGGAAATCAGGACCAGGAGAAGGTGGAAAACCACAGTCAGAACTGGGAATTAAGCACATTTGGCACAGAGCCTTCGAGGAGAGACGGGAAATGGGGAGATCAGGACCAGGAGAAGGTGGAAAACCAGTCAGAGCCAGGAATTAAGGACATGGACAAACTGGCACAAAGCCTTCCAAGGGCAGAAGCCACGAGTCCATGAACTTCTCCCACCCCAAGTGGCACAGGGTGAGCACCAGAACAACAACCAGGGGACACTCCCTGAACCCCAAAATCCTCAGAAATGGGATGGGGGGGACAGGCAAAGCCACCCCTGGAGCATCAACCCTCCAGCATGAAACCTCTTGGAGGTGGAGACCCTCATGGTGAGACCCTCAACCCCTGCAGGTACTGTGAGCTCCACGCTGTAGCAGATGCCACCTCTGTGCCCCTGCACCTGGGACACCACAAACCCCCCCAAAAAAACCACAGGGCAGGTCCCCACATCTGCTCAGGATGTCAGTTAAAAAGATGTTATCACGGAACCATCGAGGGGAAGTAACCACGTGGGGCTCTTCAAACACCTCGGAGGTTGTGACGGATGAAAATCATTTAAAAAATTAAAGAAATATGGGAAAGGATCACAAAAAAAATCCCAAAGAACAGCAGAAAAAAATAATCAGAGACTACAACTGCCCAACCAGCCTGAGGAGCTGGAGAGAAACTGGTTTTCTAGAGGAACTCGGAGCTTGGTCCTTCTGTGTTTTTGCAAAGTTTGTGGGGGTTTTTGTGTGATTTACGAAGAATCATTTCCTCCTTCTTACTAATGGTTTCATTTCCTCCCAACCCTGAAAAAGCAGTTTTATTTCTCGTCAGGACACCTCGTTTTTTGAGATGACACAGAAGGGTGTTTTGTAAAAGCGTTTTTGAAACCTGAGGGAAAACTGGGGAAGTTCTAAAGTCCTGCAAGTTCTGGGGGGTGAGAAAGTCAATATACCCAGTATTGATCAATGTGCAAATAGGGACAGGTTGAAGACAGTCAAAAATGTCCTTTTCCCCACCAAAATCCACCCAGGGAGAAGTTAAATCCCATGGGATCAGTGTCGGGGTCTGACAGCCCTGAGAGCCCCACCCTGAAACAACACTGGGGGATTTCCATGATCTTAATTGATTGGAAGAGCAGGTGGGATCGAATAACAGGGAATAAAACTGCCTTTCTGCAGTGCAGGGATATCTGGGATGAGTGTGTTGTCAGGAGATGGAAAACCCAAAAAGAGAAGGATTTTGGAGCAGGAAGTGGCACCAACCACATGGATCTGATGCAGCTTTGGCCTGAATTAAAGGGTAAAAGCAAAGAAAACAAGCCCTGGATGGATTCCAAAGAGCAGGAAAACTAATGCCTGACACCCTGGACATCCTGCATCCGGATTTAGGAATGTTGGGATGAGGGATGTGAGCTCATCCCACCCCAGCCCCGCAGTGCCACGATTCCCCATGGGAATGACGGGGGACTGGGCACCCCTTGGCCCTCTGGTCTTACAAAAAAGGGTAATTCCTTTGAGCTGAGGTGTGGGATAGAGCAGGAAAATGCCTTGGATTCCTGGGATGTGTGTGCCAGAAAACATCCATCTGCTTCCATCCTATTTTGGGATGGAGCTGCTACTCCTCTGCTGCCCTTTGGAGACCACCAGCCCTGCTCACACCTGGAACCTGGGATGTGCTCGCTCCAGGGAATCAGAGAACAGTCACACAGTGGTTTGGGTTGGGAGGGACCTTAAAGACCATCCAGTGTCACTCCCTGCCATGGGCAGGGACACCTTCCACTAGCCCACGTTGCTCCAAGCCTCATCCAACCTGGCCTTGGACACTTCCAGGGATCCAGGGGCAGCCACAGCTTCTCTGACCAACCTGGGCCAGGGCCTCCCCACCCTCACAGACAACAATTCCTTCCCAATATCCCATCTAACCCTGCCCATCTGTGAACGTGAAGCGATTCCCTCTTGTCCCCTTATCCTGTCCCTCCATCCCCTGTCCCAAGTCCCTCTCCAGCTCTCCTGGAGCCCCTTTAGGCCCTGCAAGGGGCTCTCAGCTCTCCCTGGAGCCTTCCCTTCTCCAGTTGAACCCCCCCAGCTCTCCCAGCCCGGAGTTGCCGAGATTCCCTCCCCACTCCCATCCCACCCGGCTGCAAACAGCCCCCACACCTTACTGAGGGGGCTTTGGGGACACATCCCACCCCCAGCAGCTCTTACCCAGTGGCTGCTGCCATGACACAGCCCCCTTGCTCCGGGGTGGCCTCCACACAGCAGCCCTGGGTGTCGTGGACCATCCCAAAGTTGTGGCCGATCTCGTGGGCCATGGTGGCGGCGGCTCCGATGGGCTGCTCCGCGTGGTCCTGCACGGGGAAGGGGGACAGGTCAGCCAGGACAAAGGGACAGGGGTGATCCCACAGCTGAGAATGGGGCTGGGCTGCTGGAGGGACCACAACATCCCCGAGATTGCAGCTGGATCCCGTAGAATGAACACAGAGAGGGTTGGAGGAAGGTTCACAGCACAAGTGGGGTTTGGTCTCCTGGAAGTCCCACATGGGACTGTTGGGAAGATCTTTTGCCTTCTCAAGGCACATCCCAAAAACCAGAAGCCTGGGTGGCCCCCACCACCCTGCCCAGGGATCACAGGTCACCATAGCCACCACCATCACAGCCAGGGCCACCATGAGGAGGAGGATCAGAGTCACCTGGGCAGAGGTGACCCCACAACACCACGGAGCACAAGCAGGGGCTCCTCAACACATGCAGCAGCATGGCAGGAGATCCCAGCGCTGCTGGAATCTGGGGGTGCACATTGGGTGGGAGACCTTTAAACCAGCCCCTTCTCACCCTTCTTAGTACCTGGCCAACATCTGAGAGGGATAAGGAGCCATCAACATCCTCACTCGCTCCCAGGCTGCATCCCAAGACCAACCCCGGGTGGTTGATCCTCCCAGTCCATGGAGAGCTCCTCCAACTGGCAATGAGGTTCTCCAGCCGGGAGAAGCAGCGGGGACCCCTCACAACCTCCTTACCACGCTGACACCTCCGGAGTTATCCATGCTGCACATCCCCTCCAGCGGGGCCATTCCGATGGTCGTCCCCCCGAACGTCTTCCCTCTGCCCAGGAAGGAGAACGGAGCGGGAATTCAGCCCTCCTGGGGTGGTTTGGGCACCCCTGTGCCAGCTGGGCCCGGGGTCAGCAGGGCAGGGGGGGTGCTCACGTGAGGAGCTGGGCGTTGTCGTGCTTCTTGCGGGACCTCAGCGACTTCTTCCACTGCAGGAAGGCCCAGAGCGTGGCGTTGGCGTCGCTGGTGACGGCGCAGTGGTCCCGCTCCGTCCACACCTCCAGCCCGATCAGGGCCACCTTGATGTTCAGCAGCCTGTAAAACTGCAGGGGAGGCAGGGATGGAAGGGATGGAGGCGGGATTCGCCGGGAATCCTCCATCCCTACCGATGGGTCTCGGTACGTCCCTCCAGCCGGGTGGCTCCGGGACACATTTCTCCCAAATCCACCCACAAGCACGGGCTCTGCGGGCATGGGTGTGGGCACAGGAGCCAGGCAGAGTGGTGTGATGCCCACCATGGGCTGGTAACACCTTAGTGTATCCCTCCTGTGCCAAGGAAGCCGGCATTGATGCCAGAACCCTGGGTGGTCCCCACCACCCTGCCCAGGGATCACAGGTCACCATGGCCACCACCACCACGACCAGGGCCACCATGAGGAGGAGGATCAGAGTCACCTGGGCAGAGATGACCCCACAACACCACGGAGCACAAGCAGGGGCTCCCCAACACGAGGGGCAGCAGCATGGCAGGAGATCCCAGCGCTGCTGGAATCTGGGGGTGCACATGAGGTGGGAGACCTTTAAACCAGCCCCTTCTCACCCTCCTTAGTACCTGGCCAACATCCGAGAGGGACAAGGAGCCACCAATATCCTCACTCACTCCCAGGCTGCATCCCCTCACTGCTGCAGCCCAGCCAAAAAAGCGATTCCCACCACGTTCATCCCAACCCCCAAATTCCTTGATGGGCTGTCCAGCCCTGGCTCAGCTGCCCAGGGCAGTGGTGGAGTCCCCACCCCTGGAGGGATTTAAAAGCCGTGTGGATGTGGCACTTGGGGACGTGGTTTGATGGCAGCCTTGGCAGGGCTGGGAATGGTTGGACTTGACAGACTTGGAGAATGATTCTGTAATTCCGTGATTCCTTGCCCTAGTGACATGAGGACTGTCCCTGAGGGCCACCACCAAGATCAGGTGCTCTCACAGGCACTGGGAGTGACAGGGGTGGCCAGAAGGGCCCGGCAGGTCCCTCACCTTGTCCACGTAGTTGGCGATCTCCACGATGCGCTGCTTGGTCTGGCCCAGGTTGAGGTTCTGGTTCCTGTACTGCAGAAATGTGGGGACGGGGAAAGGTCACCAGAGGAAAATCAGGAAGGGACACAATGAGGGGACCTGGTTTTTTTTGGCAGGGGACCAGGTTTCTGTCCCCCCCTCAGCGCTCACCAGTGTGTGATCGGCAACGATGAAGAGCTCCATGTACTTCATGGTCCTCCAGGCATCTCTCCTCACCTGCAGGACACACACACAAGGCTCAGAGGAGCCAAGGAAGGGCCAGCCCATGGCTCTGGGCATCTCCCACCTCACACACCTCAGAGCTGCTCAGAAGGGACAGCTGGGAGGGGAAGCTGAGGCGTGAGGTGACAAGGAACATTTGGGTGTCTCCAAACGACCTCATGTCCCGCAGGAGGTCCCAGCACCGATGCCCAACCCACACATCCTCTCTCTGGGGATCTCCTGCCCAAACTCAGACCAGGTAAATCACCCACACAGACCCCTCGTGTCCCACCTGCCTGCACAGCCCTGCCCAGGTGCCAAGGGGATGGGCACAGGGCATCAGGAGAGGTGCAGAGAGCCCCGCTCCCAACCCTCTGCCCCTTCCCAAACAGACCCCAGGGTGGATTTACCCGTTGGTGCCCCGGCTGGAAGAGCTGGGCAATGTCGGCCACGGTGCTCCCAAAATCATCCCCGTGCCCACAGGTGCCAGCTGGGATGGGCAGGTGCTCTGCTCTGTGGATGACGTGGTGCCCCGGCTCGGGGGGGCCCAGGGGGCTCAGGTAGTAGCTGGTGTTGCTGCTCAGCACTATGAGACCCCTGGAAGAGGAGAACAGCCCCTGGTGGCTCCTGCGGTGCTTCCACTGTGGTTCCCTCAGTCCCTGAGGCCCCACAAGCTCGTGGCACCTCAGCTTGGTCCGCATCCAGGGTGGGAGTAGGGATCAGGGATGGGGGTCTCTGTCCAAACAGCCCCAGGAGCGAACACACCCTTGGCATCAAAACTATCAGACCACGTGAACAAAGCTCAGTTCTGAGGGTCTTGCCTCCTCCAGGGATGAACTTCCTTGAAGGAAGCCAATCCTGCCAGAAAATTGTTCTCTCTCCCCTCACCTGCCTGCTCCTGGGAGAAGGGGGGAGAAGGATGGGATGGGAGCAATGGAAAAATCAGCCCCGTGAACCACCTGGAGCCGAGATGGAGGAGCATCGGTGCTGCTCCAGGGGCGGATCCCTGCAGGGAGGAAGGAGCAGTGTGTCCATCCCACCCTCTGCCAGCCCCACAACGCCCCCAACCCTGCGTTTTTCCATACCTTATTCCCGAGCAGGTGCTGAGGACAACCCAGGAGCCGCCGTAGCCGCGGACGTGGCCGTGGTAGTGACAGTGCTCCTGGAGAGAGGGGATGGAGACTCTCAGCAGGGCCGGGCAGCAACAAAGCCCGCGTGCTGATCCCAAAAAAACCCACCAAAACCCGTTTCTCATTTCTCGGCCAGGGGAGCCGCGTCCCTCCACGCCGGGAAGAGCCGGGAGGGAGGCGGGAGCCGGAGTTCAGCCCGGGACACAGCCGGGCCCGGCGCGCTGGAAGGGTGACAAAAGGCCGGTGGGGGGACATCGGGGAGGGCCTGGTGCTGCCTGTGTTTACGTCCCGAGGTGCTGAACCGCGGCCAAGAGATACAGGAGCCGCGTGCGGCCGCATTCCTGCTGCCACAGGCGCCGGGGATGCTGCCAGGGAAAACGCAGCGCCCCGCCCCGCCCCGGGCCGGCTGTGGCTTCATCCCAAAAAACCAGAGGTGACCTGAACCCCCCCCCCCCCCCCCCAGCACCCACCGTGTGGTTGGGGGTCACGGTCACGGGCTGTCCGTCCTCGCTGTAGTGAGTCTCCGTGTATCCCGGAGCCAGCAGCCTGCGGGGAGAGGAAGGATGAGCAGCCTGGAGCTGCTCCGGGTGTCCCGGCGCGGGGACACAGCGAATCACACGGAGTCGTTCAGCTCGGAAAAGACCTCTGAGACCGTCCAGTCCAACCTGGGACCCGACCCCACCTTGTCACCCAGCCCGTGGCACTGATGCCACGTGCAGCGTGTCCTTAAACACCTCCAGGGAAGTGACTCCACCACCTCCCCGGGCAGCCCATTCCAGTGTCTGATCGCTCTCTCCGGGAAGAATTTCTTCCCGACGTCCAACCTAAACCTCCCCTGGCACAACTTGAGGCTGTGCCCTCTTGTCCTACTGCTGGTTCCTGGGAGCAGAGCCCGACACCCCCCCAGGCTCCCCCCTCCTGTCAGGGAACTGCAGAACCCCCTGAGCCTCCTTTTCTCCAGGCTGATCCCCCCAGGGTGCTCCAGACCCTTCCCCAGCTCCATTCCCTGGACCTGCTCCAGCCCCTAAACATCCTTCCTAAACTGAGGGAGAGGCCCAGAACTGGGCATAGCACTCGAGGTGTGGCCTCACCAGTGCCCAGTCCAGGGGCAGAATCACTTCCCTGGGCAGCCCATTCCAATTCCTGTCGTGTCCCGGCCCGGCTGAGCCATCCCTGTCTCCCCTGAGACCCCCCTCGCAGGGCTTCAGGCGCAGCCCCCAACCCGTGGAGCCGGGAATCACAGGCCAAGGGACAGGAAAGGGCTGCCCCCAAAACCACTTTGGGATCCTGGGCTGGAATGGGGGGAGTCCAGTGCCCACCCCGGGCACCTCAAGGGCTACCCGGTCACCTCCAACAGCCGGGCAGGGTGGCGGCTTCTCCACAGGGAACGAATCCTCCTTGGGATAAAGCCCCCCCTGGAAAAAGCTTCCTGCTGGGAGAAGAGAGGATCGACCCCGTGCTCAGGGACCGGCTGAGGATGGGGGAGGTTTGGGGTCTCCAGCCCCAGGAATGTCACTTTGTGTCACTCCCCGCACAGCCGGGGTGGTAATCCCGAGGAAACACCCCGGGAACAGCGAGGGGGGCTTCCCAAAAATCCCCGGAGGATTGTGAGAGAGCTCAGGCTGCTTTTAGGAAGCTGCACCCCCGCCCTGTCTTCACCCCACGGGCCTCGGCTCCCCCCTGCAGCTGCCGGACATCTCCCCCCC
>NW_020897836.1:869974-872931 GCF_003984885.1 Neopelma chrysocephalum | reverse complement strand
GAGAAGGAGAAGGAGAAGGAGAAGGAGAAGGAGAAGGAGAAGGAGAAAGTCCAGGTTTGCCCCTGGGGTCAGTTCAGCCCTCGATTGTTGAGGTTTGGCCCCATCCCAGAGGTTTTATTCGGCAGAAGGAGAAAATAACAGGCAGGCAGTGCCGGAATAGCCCTCCCACCTCCTGCTCTCGATTTTACACCCACTCGGGTCCCAGAAATGACTCTGTGGGCACGGCTGTGGTTTTCCTGCCCGCCTGTGAGTGGGTGCCTGGCACCAGTGACTCCACTTCCAGCCCAGAAATGAGACAGGAGCTCCGAGCTGGTTCCTGGAAGGGGACATGTGGGTGGTTGGGCAAGGCAAGACTGTCCCCCTGGGATGGGGACAGGGACAGGGACAGGTGGGCTGAGGACACAGGAGAGGCAGGAGCCTCCATGTTGTGCTTGGAGAACAGGAGAACTGGGATGGTTGAGCCAGGGATCTGGGACTCAGAGCACTGGGATGTCCTCTCCAGGCACCCAGGGAAGGAGGGGACAGATGTGTCTTCTCCTGCAGCACAAGGGAAGGAAAACACCCCATGGGATGGATTTGGAGACCAACTGAGTGTCCCAGAACCAGGAGAAAGAAGATGGGAGATCTAGCCCGGCCTCCACAAGCTCCCAGGGTTAAGGTGGCCCTGTCACCTGCCCCAAGGGAGCAGTTTGGATGGTCAGGGCTGCTTTGGTGTCCCCACACTGTCCCCACAGCCAGCCTTGGGTGTCTTGGGTGCTGTGGACTGACTTGGGTGCAACGGATGGTCCTGGGATCAGAGAAGTTCTTGGTTCCTGGAAGTTCTTGGTTCCTGGAAGTTCTTGGGTGCCAGGGAAGTTCTTGGGTGTCATGTCTTGGGTATAACAGACTGTTCTGGGTGCCATGGACTGTCCTGGGTGACACAGAGGCTTTTGGATGTCACAGACTGTCCTGTGTGCCATGGATGATCCCAAGTGCCATGGATGATCCCAGGTGCTATGGATTGCCATGGATGCCATGGATTACCCTGGATGCCATGGATTGCCGTGGACCATGGATGATCCCGGGTGCCATGGATGATCCCAAGTGTCATGGATTGTCCTGGGTGCCATGGATGATCCTGGGTGCCATGGAGGGTGCCATGGATGATGCCAGGTACTATGGATAACTCCAGGTACTACGGATGATTCCAGGTACTATGGATAATACCAGGTGCCATGGATGATCCCAAGTGCCATGGATGATCCCAAGTGCCATGGATTGTCCTGGGTGACATGGATGATCCCAAGTGCCATGAATGATCCCAGGTACCATGGATGGTCCCAGGTGGCATGGATGATCCCAGGTGCCATGGATGGTCCCAGGTGCTATGGATGATCCCAGGTGTCATGGATGATCCCAGGTACTACGGATGATTCCAGGTACTACGGATGATCTGGAGTGCCATGGATGATCCCAGGTGCCATAGATGATCCCGGGTGCTATGGATGATCCTGGGTACTATGGATGACTCCAGATACTACAGATGATTCCAGGTACTAAGGAGGATCCTGGGTGCCATGGATGATCCCGGGTGCCATGGAGGGTGCCATGGATGATTCCAGGTACTATGGATAATCCCAAGTGCCATGGACGATCCTGAGTGCCATGTATTGTCCTGGGTGACATGGATGATTCCAGGTATCATGGATGATCTCAAGTGCCATGGATGGTCCTGGGTGCCATGGATGGTCCCAGGTGCCATGGACTTTCCTAGGCATTATGGATGATCCCAGGTATCATGGATGATCCCAGGTACCATGGATGGTCCTGGGTGCCATGGACTTTCCCAGGCATTATGGATGATCCCAGGTCTCATGGATGATCCCAAGTGCTACGGATGCTCCCAGGTATTACAGATGGTCCTGGGTGCCCTGGGCCACCCTGGTTGCCCAGTTCCCTTTTGCTGCCACCCACCACCTCCCCTCTTTCCCTGTACCCTCATCCTGCAATCCCCCACAACCTCCCTGCTCCTTCCAGAGACCCCACAGCCCTCAGGGATGCTCTTCCCTCCTCCTGGCCACCCCTCAGCCTGGCAAAGTTGGCACCAAGCCAGGACTTGGGGTCATGGGAGGACACCCAAAGCTCTCCAGGCCTGGAGCCCCAGCAAGACCCTGGGCTCAGCTTTGCTCAGGAGTTTCCAACCCCCCGACAACCCCCCCACTGACCCGAAAACGTGCAGGGGGATCCCCCAGTTCTCCTTCCTGCACACCAGAAGCTCCTCTGCAGGTCTCTGGAAGGTTCTGGGGACACTGTGGTGGCTGCTTTTGCACCCAAACAGCAGCAGGAAGAGGATTCTGCCGGGACGGGCTCCCCCAGCTGCCGGTGGGAAGGAGAAGTGGAAGCAGAAACTCCTCCTGCAGAGATCAACTCTCTCCACAGGGACAGGAATCCACCAAGGGGCAGAGAAGCCATGGCTGGCCCTGGATCCCTGGGAGTGTCCAAGGCCAGGTTGGAGCAACCTGGGATGGTGGAAGGTGTCCCTGCTCATGGTGGGACCGGATGGTCTTTAGGGTCCCTTCCAACCCAAACCATTCCACGATTCCATGAAATGCCATGAGGGCAGAGGGACATCTCCAGCCCCAAACACCCCACACCACCTTCCCAGCCCCATCCCAGCACTTACTGGTTCCTCTCCAGCACCAGGACGAGCTCTTTGCCCTCAGCCTTCACAGCCACCTCTGCCCGGGCAGGCGCCGGCACCTGGAAGGGAAAGGATGGAATGGGATCAGAAAGGACATCCCTGTCCCCAGCACCTCCCTCTGCTCTCCAAGATCAGGGCACCTGGAAAGGGAAAGAGGGAATGGGATCAGAAAGGATATCCCTGTCTCCAGCATCTCCCTTTGCTCCCCAGCCCAAGGCACCTGGAAAGGGAAAGAGGGAATGGGATCAGGAAACACATCCCTGTCCCCAGCACCTCC
>NW_020897836.1:868879-869964 GCF_003984885.1 Neopelma chrysocephalum | reverse complement strand
AAAGAGGGAATGGGATCAGGAAACACATCCCTGTCCCCAGCACCTCCCTCTGCTCCCCAGCCCAGGCCACATCCCGGCCTCTCCTCCCTGGATCTGCTCCATCCACTCCGTCCCCCACCACAACCCTGTGGAAGGTGAGAAATAACCCCTGATTTCCTGGGAATTCCCAGCCCAGCAGGGGGATAACAGCGGATTCCCACTGGGATTCACCTCACAGGGATGGGGGTGAGGCAGCAAATCCCAACCCTGCCGGCAGCTTCCCCTGGGAAAGGCAGCGAGGAGAACCGGGATGGGACACGGGAAGGGGAGCGGGGGCTCCGTGTGCTCCATCCCAGCACGGATTTATCCCACTGGAGATCCTGATCCAGGGGAAAAAGGCCTCACCCCTGGGTGGGTCTGTGTCCCTGCAGGGTGTGGAAATAACCACCAACCACCGGGATAATGGATCGGATAAAAACACCGGGAGCAGCAAAAGGGAGGGAGTGACTCAGCTTCCCCAGGATGCTGCTGGATTTACTCACTCCCTCGCTTTTGGAAGGTGTTAAATGGGAATCTGACCTTTGGATCCAACCCAGCACATGACAGGATGGGCTGGAGCCCAAAATGCTGCCCTTCCCTCCTGTCCCCACATCCCATTCCCAGCTGGGGACACTGAAAACGTCACCTGGCTCTTGGCTGTGGCCTGGATGTGGCTCTGACTCCCTCACTCTGTCTCTCCCCATCCATGATGGGTACAGGGAGCCCTTGGGATAACCCACAGGACCCCCACCAGTCCCTCCCCATCCATGAGGGAGGCAGAGAGCTCTCAGGGATGCCCCATGGGACCTCATCCTTGATGGATACAGGGAGCCCTCGGGGTCCTCCAGAGAATCCCATCAGTCCCTCCCATCCATGGAGCCCTTGGAATCCTCCATGGGATCCCACCAGCCCCTCCCATCCATGAGGGATGCAGGGAACCCTTGGAATCCCCCTCAGAACCACATCAGTCTCTTCCCATCCATGAGGGATGTAGGGAGCCCTTGGAATCTCACACAGGACCCCATCAGTCCCTCCCATCCATGATGGATACAGGGAGCCCTTGGAAT